>NC_039363.1:155501537-155801537 GCF_003573695.1 Papaver somniferum | reverse complement strand
GTCTCGACAACACGTTTGTCTCTTCACTTCCTTAAAAACCGGTGAATCGTTTTTCCCCATCTACAAGTAGTTCTTTCTTTTCTTAAATAAAACATCTTCTCTCGTTTTGGAACACCTAGAGCAATAATCAGTGACGGTGGTACTCATTTTTACAATAGACCTTTTGAATCACTTGCACGCAAATATGGAATCACTCATAAGGTAGCAACAGCATACCATCCTCAGACCAGTGGCCAAGTAGAAGTTTCTAATAGGAAAATTAAGCATATTCTTGAAAAGATGGTTAATCCAACTAGGAAATATTGGTCTTTACGTTTAAATGATGCTTTGTGGGCCTATAGAACTGCATACAAAACTCTCATTGGTATGTCTCCTTATAGACTAGTGTATGGTAAAGCTTGTCACCTTCCTTTAGAGTTAGAACATCGTGCATATTGGGATGTTAAAAAGTTGATCTTTGATCTTGATAAGGCTGGTACCTCAAGGAAACTTTAACTCAACGAGTTGGAAGAATTAAGGAAAGATGCTTATGATGGTGCCAAAATGTATAAACATAGAATGAAAGTGTTTCATGACAAGTGCATTCTACCAAGTCTTTCACACCTGGTCAAAAAGTTTTGTTGTACAACACTCGTCTGCATCTTTTTCCAGAGAAGTTACGTTCTCGATGTTCAGGTCCATTCTTAGTACGTACTGTTTTCCCTCATGGAGCTATTGAAATTGAAAACACAGCAAACAATAACATCTTCAAGGTCAATGGTCTGAGACTAAAACCATTTCTGGATCCTCTTCCACCAGAAGTTGAGACCATGGACTTGGAAGACCCGGTTTATGTGGACTAAAGTGGTTCACTTGTGTACATACTTATAGATTAACCGTCCATTTTCTTTTCTTTCTGTACAGTTTTCTTGTGTGCTAACCAATATTTTTGTCTTATCGCTAATGTTGTTTTCTTTCAAAAGAATTTATCCATTTATGGTTTAGCACCATCCTTTCTGCATACGGTAATATCTTTCCTTTAGTCTACTCTGCACTGTTCTCCTGATATGTTCTTGTAATTTCAATCATATTTTGAAACATTGAGGACAATGTCAGATTTAGGTTTGGGGGAGTATTTTGCATATAGAGTTTTTAGTCTTTTGTAGCTTTTGCATTAAAAAAATAAATTAAAAAAAAGAAAAAGATATTCAACATTTTTGTAAATATTTGCATAAAACCTCCAACTTTTAGAGATCTTAGAGTCACTAGCATGCTTCTAGCTATGTTTACATAGAGAGTCTGACCGAAATAACTGAACTTGGAAATACTGGAGAACACAATCGGGTTTCTTGGTTGTTAGAGTTTTAAAGTTGGATTTAACCGTGTCGATGGGCGAATTAGGTGCAACAAAGATATTTGGTATTAGAGTTATGATCACCCTTAGTGGAGACTACCTATTTTACATCAAGCGAGGCACCAACCTTCAATTTTTGTGACTATCTAAAAATTCATTTTAGAGTGTGTGTCACCGTAGGTAAATTCCGGGTAGGAATGGTGAGCTACCAAACTTCGCACCACTTTCAGCACTATTTTTGATCTCTTGAGGGCTAATTTTGTCAATCATGAGGATGACATCTAAAGATGAAAACTCCTTCTTGTAGTTTGATTTGCAGTTAGCACCATTCTCTCTCTCGACAACATTAACGGATCCATAGAAACACATCATCAGTAACGCGCAGAGCGACATCAGAATACATGAAGAAAGTTGGAATAGTCCGAGGTTATATGCAACAATTCAAGGAAAAGAAAAAAGTCTTATTCAAAAGTGAAGATACAATACAAAAAGCAAAATTCTATACACAATTGAAGACGTATCTTACAAAGAGCAAAGAAAACAGGAAAAAGATGAGATCTAGTGAAGTTCATAACATCAAGACAATACCAGTTGCGCAGAATTAAGTATAAAGTCCTTCGTCCATGGCTTTAATAGTTTCATTATTCGTTTTGTTATTTTCAGTTTGTCATTGTTATTGTCATCTTTTAAAAAAAAAGTACTATATTTTGTTTTCAAAATAAGAAGAAAAATTCAAGCAACAAGGAAATGGAAGAAAAGAATTAGAAATTGTCAAGGTTGCAAGAAGTTCAAGAAGTTCATCATCAACAGTTGAAGACCGAAGACGAAGATGTTTCTATGGATGCTGTGAGAGTGGTGTTGATTGCGGATCGGATATGAAGGTAAGTGAATACTCCCATCCTCTCTAATGATTGATTTCCTTTCTTAGATATCATCAGAAAAAGATTTTTTTTCCCACAACTTTGTGGAGTCTCTAGAAATTATTTCGGAAGGTTATCCTTCCCACCATTCAACATGTGCATAATTTCACTCTTTATTCGTATCTGCACACATGAGAGACTAGAAAAGCGGTCTTTTTGAGTGCAATTATCATAAAACCCTATTGGAGAGGTAGAAGTCGAGGCTTGTGATCACTCTCGAACCCGAATTCTTTCATATGGTGTGGTTACTTCTCGCACAACACTTAAGGATGAAAATGCGTTCTTCTGGTATTTATAATTTCTTATTACTAGGATGCAGAAAATATATGTCCTCATAGCTCCTTGGATGCTTGGGAATATATTACGCTCTGAAGTTGGAGAAGGTTTTGTGGGTACATCTCTGGTAGGCCCTCACGAGACTACAACTCGTCCACTAGGGACACCTAGGGGTTTAAATGCTTAGTGCATACACTAAATGCATTCGAGAGACCAGCGACAGTGGTATAGTTAGGATTTCTTAATTTCTGTTTCACTTGAGGACAAGTAAAATTCAGGTTTGGGGGTATTTGATGAGTGCCAAATAGTGCATATTTCTACACCTTTTTATTGGCAATTATCTCATCTTTTGTGCTTTAAAATCATATATTATCCCAAATTCTGTATTTTCATTGTTTTCAAGAATAAATATGTTTACTAATTAATTTTGTGTTTTTAGGTACTAAATAAATATTGGATGAATTGAGAAGCCAAAAAAGCATAGGAATGGCAGCTAGACATTCGGAAGAGAAACAACACGAGGCTCCTGCGAAAAAGCCGTGAAGCGCGAAGGAGTATCGTGTAAAGAGAAGACGCAATCCGATTGCAAATCCTAAACCGAGAAGTGGGATTGGTAGAGAACCCAAGAACCCAAACCCAAGATCCAAACTCGTTTCCATGCTTGAGCCGTCGGATCTAAAATAACTTCTTATCATCTAAGGGCCATCTCTAGTCGATACATCAAATTGGATACAACTGCTCAACACCAAAGATTCCTCTTCTTTTCTCCTTTCATCGAACAAAAACCAACCCCAAATTCATTTCTCTTCTATTCCATCTGCAGAACCAGCACCACTTGCATCTTCCTCCATTAACTCCGCTACCGCTTCTCCTCCGTACACTGAGCACAACTTCACCACCATTAACTCCTAATTCTCCATATCTTTCTATCTTATCTCTATTCTTATCAAGAACAACAACCCTAGAAGATAAGATTTAGAGAGGTAGAGCTAGGGTTAGCTGTACAATTGGGGGAACATCGATTTAATGATGTTGCAGAGAAATTGAAGGAAGAGAAAGTCAATAGAGTATTGTTGGTGAGTTGGGTTATTATTAATTTTCGAATTGAAGAACGATTGAAGAGTTTTTGTGTATAAATAGGGGAATATTTTCTCTGTAACGAATCATCTGACAATAGCTAGATCAATCAGTCATCTCAATATAATTGTGTTTTCATCTTGTTCATCATGTTCTAAATTCATCTACTAGGGTTTAGATGAAACCCTTAATCATGTTGTTAAGTTAATTCATGTTCCTGTTATTATTCTTGTTGTGCTTAATGGATAAAGGAATGATTGGTTAGCGGATTGATCAAAGTAGCCTATGATTAGTTGTACTGTAAGAAGACAACTAATACTAGGGGTGAGTTAGTGATATTGGTTGATAAGTCACCCATTTGAGACCTCTATGGAAGAAGATCTGTGCTTAATGGATATAGGAATGATAATTAGCTAATTGACCTAATGAGCTTGTGATCAGTTGTACTGTAAGAAGACAACTTATACTAGGGGTAAGTTAGTGAGATTAACTAACACATCGTCCATTGTAGTCTTTCCTGAAAAGAACAAGAACATAACTTGAGTAAGTATTATCTTAGCATAGTATTAAGAGGTGGATTCGACCACCCTAGTGCTTTCTCATATCATTGTTTACGATCTTTTCTTGCATCTTTCTTATATTTGGCTTTAATATTTCAGTTATTACCAAACATCTCAGTTGTATCGACACCCAAACCCCCCTTCTTTGTGTTACTATTGTTCGAAATCATTTGTAGTAAGATTTTAGGATCGATTCTACACCCACATTGTCCCTGAGGATCGACCTGTATTTTCACTTTACACAATTGGCACTGTGCACTTGGAGTAATTGTAGGCATCTTTCCTGACCTACCGGATTGTCTGTGGATTGAGTCGAGGCAATACAACTAATCGGTTCACACTTCGTATGATCGTATATGGATACGAGATCGATACAATACAACAACGAAGTATGTTTACTTGATAAGAAGGTTCGGACTTAACCAAACACAATAGGATTAAATTATTAAGTAAATAGGAATTAACGTTTGTGTGATTTTCTTTAAATTATAATAAAGACAATTATAATTGCGGAAAATAAAAAGTAAATTGTTAGAGAATTGCTCGGTCGAACTCGCATGCATTGCTCTCTCAAGCATGTTAGTCAATATTAGTGATCAAAACTATATGTCTTGATTTCTAATTTACTTATGACTAAGTCTCGGTCTAGGATAGTCAAGTGTAGTTAAAGCTCCAGACTCCATGGAGATCATCTTACGAAGACGAAGAACTACTCGAGGAACCGGTGGAACTTCATCCGACTAAAAGGTATGTGGAGACTTGAACTTATCTATCACTCAAAAGTCTATTCTATCTCCTACTCTTGAGACAAAGTCGTTTAAGTATGATAGTTTTCATACACACACATTTGCTATTTCGAGTCGAGTTTGCTCGCTTATCTTTTTCTCGAAATATGTGTTGGTAAGATTTCGCTTTAACCATTTTCATCTTTACCCGTGACGAAAGTCATGATGACGTTTCAATCTTGAAAATAGTTTTGATGACGATAGTCGTGAATAACGATTGTCATAACATTATAGAAGAATGTTTCAACGTTTGAAATGTAGAGTTGAGATTACCATCTAGGGATATAAGCATATATAGTGTGTTCGCACAATCGTGTATAAATCCATGTACCGAAGCCAAGTGCGTGCATATGTGTGTATGCGGTATTGGTGAAGGAGACAGGGAGTACGCGTACCCATGGAAGTTTTCGAACCGAAAATTTCTGCTGGAATTTGTAAGTTTGCAAACTAGTAAACCAATCACCTTAGGTATGCGTACTCGTACGTGTACCCACGGAAGTTTTTGAATCGAAAATTTCTACTGAGTTTGTGAACTCAAATCCGGTAGCTAAGGTACGTATACCTATACGTGTACTCAAGCTGGAGATATCTCAAATCGGTAGTTCATGAATTTAGAACAATAAATTATAAGGAATGCAATATTTGCAACCGTGGCTATATTGGTCATGAATTGATTCAAGTGGATCAAACCGATTTTATTTCAATTGTGTCTATGAATAAAGACCTAAGCAATTGAACAACTCTTCAACTAGTTCTTATGAGTTATTTGAACTAGTTATGAGAAAGATGAATACGGTTAATATGAAAGTGCCCACATGGCTAACCATTGGTTAACTATTTGTGAACCAACTAAGTGTACACGTTTAGGTACGGTTACTCAAACCTAAATGAATACATTTCATTTGTGTGTGTGCCAAGCTAAGTTTCGATCTAACGGTTGAAAGATATTAGCTTGGTTGAATCAGTTTTTTCATCTAACGATGAATATTGAATGCTTTGTTACCAATGTAACTTAGATTGCAAACCCTAATTTGAAAACTATATAAAGGAGACATCTAGCATCTGGAAAAACTAATCCCCACACCTCCTGTGTGATACTAGTTGGTTTGCTAGAGTCGATTCTCCTTTAACCTTAGGTTTCTTCTCGAGACCCTGTAGGGTAATGACTGAAAGACTTCATTGGGATTGTGAAGCCAGACGAAACTACTTTTCTTGTAGTTGAGCGATCCGATCTTGCCATTTTCTATCGTACGAGTTTAATTGAATAATTGGCTTGAGATTATATCTCTAATAGGGCAAGATAAAAATAAATCACAAACATCTTCGTCTCAACGTTTGTGATTCCATAATATCTAGTTTCGCTACCATAAGATTTAGATTATTGTGAGGTGATTGATAATACTAGGCTGTTCTTCGGGAATATAAGACCTGTTTATCAATTAGTTCATGTTCACCTTGATTTATCAAAAGAAGGAACAAAATTCTTGGGTATTTCTGTGGGAGACGGATTTATTCAATTCTATAGACTTTTCTGTGTGAGACAAATTTGTCTATCAAGTCTTTGACTTTGGGTCATAGCAACTCTTAGTTGTGGGTGAGATCAGCTAAGGGAATCAAGTGCGTAGTATCCTGCTGGGATCAGAGATGTAAGGAGCGCAACTGTAACTTGAATCAGTATGAGATTGATTAGGATTCAACTACAGTCCAGACCGAAGTTAGTTTGTAGTAGGCTAGTGTCTGTAGCGGCTTAATACAGTGTGGTGTTCAATCTGGACTAGGTCCCGGGGTTTTTCTACATTTGCGGTTTCCTCGTTAACAAAATTTCTAGTGTCTGTGTTATTTCTATTCCGCATAATATTTTGTTATATAATTGAAATATCACAGGTTGTGCGTTGTATCGATCAATTGTGAAATCTAACCTTTGATTGTTGATTGGAAATTGATTGATCCTTGGATATTGGTCTTTGGTACCTTCCAAGTTTATATCTCTTGTATTTAATCAAGACTCGCATATTTGCTTGAGTAAGAATTAAATCAAGAGATAGAGATATAAAACTCTTTGATATACTTTTCTATTGATCGAGTCTAACTGTCTAGTTGATTCTCATAAAAGTATATTGGAGTTTTTCCATACAGATTGCTAATCGAAATATTGGGTGAGGTTGTTAGACCCCCGCTTTTTGAATTGGTATCAGAGCAGGCAAACACGTTCAAGACCTCAAAAGTCTGTGTTTGTAGCGATTTGACTCTATGGACAGAGGTACTATCTCTATTAACGTACCACCAGTCTTCGATGTCTCTAATTACTTATGGTGGAAAATTGTTATGCGAGATTTTATTCAAGCGCGTGATTTTCAATCATGGGTATATATTGTTAATGGCTATGATGCTCTCGTTGTTGCAGTAGGTAACGTTAATGTTCCAAAAAATATTGGCGAATACGATGCTGCTGAGATTCTTGTTGCAAAGCAATATCCCGACGGTTTGAATGCCATCATACATGTCATTACCCCAAATCTTCAGAACCATGTGTCAAATTGCACTAGGTCTAAAGATACGTGGGATATCTTAGAAACCGTATTCGAAGGTAATACCAGTGAAAAGGAAGCTAGGCTTCAAAACCTTAATTCCGAAGAAAACCGTTGTATGGAAGATGAAGATTCATTTGATGAGTTTAATCACAAAGTGTCTGAAATTGTTAATGCATCGTTTGCATTGGGTAAGACTATTCCTGAACAGGACATTGTGATGAAAATTCTCAGATCGCTGCCATCTAGATACGACTCTAAGAAGCATGCCATCGTTAAGGGAAATAACCCGGATAATCTCTCCAGAAAAATGCTGTTTGGGAAGCTTAAGATCTTTGATCACGAGCATTCATCCAAATCTAAGGATGTTGCATTCAAAGCACTAAAAGACACAAAATTACATGATAAAAGTAAAAATGTGTATATCTCTGGAGAAGATCATTCTGAGACAGATTCATCATATGAAGATATTGACAAATCGGTCTCGATGATCACAAGAAAGTTCAGAGATCTTTTATTGAAGAGAATTAAACGGTTCTCCAGAGATAAGGCAAAAGCATCAGTCAAACCTCATAATCGTATTCCTCCTAAAAACAGGGACACATGTGAAACTATGTTTTATGATATGCCTCAGTGCTTTAAGTGTAAAGGTTTTGGTCATTTTGCTAACGAGTGCCCAAACCGTAGAAAATACACTGGGAACAAAGGTCTTGCTGTGACACTTGATGAGATGTCTGACAATTATGATTCTAATGTAGAAAAAAAATCAAGTGTTGCTCTTCTATGTGAAAATATTGATTTTGATAATTGTAGCAATACATACATCAATCTTGATAATATTTTAGAAAGGAGCCTAATCAAGATGGAAGAATCAATTGACCCTTCTTTAGGAAACCCTTTGTTTAATGTTTCAGGATCTACCTTGTGCCTAGCAGCTTGCGTTTCAAAGGCGCCTGAATCATCTTTTGCGTTGACATGCTCCTAGTGCTCTCTCAAAGGACATGAGTTTTCAAAGTGTTTCAAATACAAACACAAGATGAGATATGTCAACAAGCTTCAACGAAGATCAGATCGTCTAGCTACCAATCTTAAACTAGCGTAGAAAACAGCTGAGGTATGTAAGATCTTATCTTCCTCGAAGAGATTGGTTTCCAAAGATAAATATAGGCCATTAGAGAAGAAAACATGGTCTAAACATATGGAAATGAAGGGTTCCATGAATTCCAACCAAAAGGGTCATGGTGGACAAATTGTTGTTCACCACAGCACAACTTGATTGTGTTGTCTTATGCATCTTGTCTCATGCGCCTGTTCAAAATAGACAAGATTTTGCACACCCCAGGCTTCAAAAATTAAAATTTTTTATTTTTGTTTTTAGCTTTGAAATTGATTGGTTTTGGAATTCCTCCATATCACTGTTGATATTGGAAGAGACCGTCTTGCCAAAAGAAGAGGGTTATTATAGACAATTTTACTCTTTATAGGGTTGTGAGTTTGACGTGTGTGAACCTGTTTAAAGGTTTCAAAACCCTACATTCTTTTTTTCTTATCTGATATTTTTTATATCTTAAGATTGCTTGTTGAGGTTTGATTGTGAACTCCTCTCACAAAACCGTGCTTTCATGGATACTCCAAGCACCCTGTCTTCGGATGGGAAAGATATCAATATGACTGTTAAGACATCAATCACTAAGGAAAAACAGAAATATCTATTTTCTCCAACTTTAAAAAGAAAAAGAAGGAATGTGAGGAAGCCAAGAGCTGTTCCTTCAAACTCCCAGAAGTTCTCTGATGTTCTTGAAGAGTTGAAGATGGCAAGAAAAGAGATTCAAGAAATAAAGGCTTGTGTTTTAAGATCATTGGAAATTCAGAAGGCCCTGGTTCGACATCATCAGCCAATAAGGTTTATTGATACTAACTCCTATCTTCATGAACCATATGTACCAATGGTTGTTGACGACAAGGAGTTCGGGGACGATAAAGAATTCTTCAAAGGTCTTAATGTCTAGTAATCTTCTTATGAGAATTTTATTCTTGTTTTGTTTAGAAGAATAACTAGAGTTTGGAATAGCCATTATTGTGAGTACACATAGCTATGTCCAACGTTTTCATCTTCATGTTTTTAGGTTTATTTGTTCAAATTCTAAAAAATTGTTTTGGAAGATGATGATTGCAGTATTAATCTTTATGGTTTTATATATTGCAATATGTTATGGGATATGTGTGTTTGCGTCCGTGAATTATTATTATCCCATACTATGTCAAAAGTTATCTCGTGCATATGTCGATATGTATGTATTGATAAAAGAATGAATGAACTTTTGACAAACAAAAGTTAAGCCTATTATGTCAATTCTTTGATGGAAGATAGGTTAAAGTCTTTTGTTTACAAGGATTATGTCTATTGTATGTCGTTATGCAAATAGTGATGGAAAATAGAATGAGTCCTTGTATATTCCGCAGTATTGATCTTCCCTGATCCATATTTTATGTATATACTGTGTGGTTCCATAAGTCTTCTTGTGTGAGTATTTCCAACTAAACTAATCATAGATCCGTTTGTGATTATTTTGGTTTTGTATTCCGATTAGATTAATCATTGTGGTTAATTTGATTGAGAATTTTTGGATAACAAAATCAATTTTTTGGTTTTTGGTGTCCAAAGAAATCCTTCTTTTCTTGTAAAAGTAAGGTCGCTCTTGTTGTTCTTTCGGGAATGACATCAAATGGGGAATAGTTCTTTTGAAATTGCGCTTAATTTCCATATCTTTGTGGGGAGTACATCTGTGGAATATTTGAGGAGTTATCTTGTATTGTTATAAACTCCGTGATGAATGCATTTAGCTTCGGCTTTATGATTACATCAAAACCAAGTTGATATGTACTTTTCTTTGGTCTTTAAGTTTCTCCATGATAATTTCATTAGGATCTCGGTTTCGTACCTTTTCCAATTTTATTGACAAAAAGGGGGAGAATTAATATGTAGTTCACACTACAAATACAAATGGTTTACGTGTTTTACGGATCATTATGTAAGGGGGAGTGGTTTTCGTGTTGAGACGAAGTATTGACTAAGGGGTAGTGATACATATCACCATAATATTGTTGTCGAAGTTGTGATATGAGAACTTTAATGCTGTGTAATAATACTATGACACTGTATAACAGTGATCGAGCACATTTGTTTTCTCATTGTTATGCTACGGAACTTCAACAACGATGATGCTAAACTTACAACCTTTGGTATCATTGGAGTACTTGGAAGTGAAAAAGATTTCGAGTAATGTTGAAGCACCAAGGAGATCAAGCATGTGGACGAGAAGCTACAAAGTTTTTATCTATTTTGTAATCCATATGTATTGATAGTTTTGCTACTAAAATTGACAAAGGTGGAGATTGTTAGAGCATTGCTCGGTCAAACTCGCATGCGTTGCTATCTCAAGAATGTTTTTCAATATTAGTGATTAAAACTATATGTCTTGATTTCTAGTTTACTTATGACTAAGGCTCGGTCTAAGATAATCAAGTGTAGTTAAATCTCCAGACTCCATGGTGATCATCTTACAAAGACGAAGAACTACCCGAGGAACCGGTGGAACTTCATCCGACAAAAAGGTATGTGGAGACTTGAACTTATCTATCACTCAAAAGTCTATTCTATCTCCTATTCTTAAGACAAAGTCGTTTAAGTATGATAGTTTTCATACATACACATTTGCTATTTCGAGCCGAGTTTACTCGCCTATCTTTTTCTCGAAATATGTGTTTGTTTATGGGTGAAAAATGTTTCTGCTGGTTTTGGTAAATTTGGGTGTGTGTGGATGAGAAACGAATCTAAACCCTAAACAAACGCACTGCACGGGAGTATTATAGATTCGAGAAATCAATCTGTACAATTCTGACCTAAACCAAGAAATGGCCATTCTAGACTTGCTTCGATGACGAAGTGAAGGAGATGGGGTTGATCTTAGCGAGGGAAGCGAAGAAGGTGTTGAGATTGTGAAGGTGTTGGCTTTTTATGACTTGTATCAAAATGTTGAACTGGATTGCACAATTTAAGCTATTAGTTCTGGGTGTTTTCTGAATATGGTGTTAACAACAACTTGGTATCTGTCGTTTGGAAATAGTTCGATAAACCTATTTATACAAGTCATTTGAGCGCAATCCTCATCTCGTAGGAAGTGGAGGAAGTTAAGTGATTTGAGCGCAATCCTCATCTCGTAGTGGGGTCATGTAGGGATGGTGATTGTCATAAGATCACGCCTTTTCCCACTTCCCTCATCACTGTTAACCGTCCATCATTTCCTAACACGTTCTCGTAATGAGCGCGTTGCGCACTACACGCTGTAAACTGCCATACTAATAGCCCAGTAAGTATCCCCCAGTTTGTGACATGTTTGATGTCTCGAGTGAGTGGGTCAAGTCGTGGGACTTGCCGCAAAAAATTGCATACAGTGCTAAGTTAAATAACTAAGTTATTTATGGAATTGATATCCATAAAATTTCGTACATGCTCGATGCATGTGGTGCATCGTTTTTAAGCAAGCAGCTCAAAACAATCGATATGCATGAAGCATCGTTGTTTTAAAGCTTGATTGGATAAGTCGCTGATTGAGCGTCTTAAAGTGGCAGCATGCCAGACTACCTTTGGGTTATCGTTTGAAGGCTGTGTAAACAAGTCATCACTTGGTCGATCACTCTCTGTGGAAGAGAGGTGGCTGGTGGTTGTCATGCTGCTTTCTAGGTTCGTTGGAAATAAATTTACATCATCCAATTATGCATGCAAAGTTGGATGGACAAGATGATTTATGACAGTTGTGCATTTCCGTTGATGAAATTTAGGGTTTAGGGACCGTGCACCGTCCCTACTTTGGCCAACCTAATCCAAGCACTAAGTGCTAATCCACACGGGTCGATCGAGAATGCATGGAGGTAGACTGCCGGCGTGCATATCTACACCTCTTGGTTCATCAGAAATCATATCTGGGCTACTCAATTCGACCGACGAAGATGAGTGGTCACGATAAATTTGCGATAGGAATACATTGCCGCAAAGCACAAATTAGGGTTTGAAGGACGTGTGACCTATCACCTATTAGGCGTGCGTTTCGAGGCATCCGTCCCTGGTTTGCACAGGCCGGTCGGTACATGTAAAGGTGGGCCAATGGTGGACACGTTAACACCTTTGGGACCACTTGAATCCATATCTACACCATCCGTTTAGGTTGGCGCAGATGGATGGTCGTGATCAATTTATGACAGAAGCATGTTGTCGTAAACCCTAATTAGGGTTTTGAGACAGCCACGTCCACGCGAGTTTGACCAAGCGGTTTGGCATGCCATTGGCTTCCCTTGGGGGAATCGATCACGTGGGGACAATATTGGGATGGCGGTGAACTTATATGCACCTTCCTGATGGTCCAAAATGCGATTTAAGCCATCCAAATAGGCTGGCTAAGTTGGATGGTCGTGATCGATTTAAAACGCTAGTGTACTTCCGCGACCCAAATTAGGGCTTATAAGCATCACGCCTTCCATGTTTCTGGCAATCGATTCATCACCCTATGGCCTTGTCGTGGGCAAGCCGTTCGAGTGAGGGGAAAGTGGGGCCGCCAGTGTGCATGCCAGCGCTTCCCTAATCACTCATGGGAAGATCTAATCCTTCCAACCAAGCTGGCGAAGTTGGACGGTTGCGATGATTTTAAGACTGTCTTGGACAGTCCATGCTCGATCGAGGTTCTCCCAAACAGCGCGACCACCCTACTTAGGTTTGGCGCTTGACAGCGCTGAGAGATGTTTGGGCAAGGTACGATTGGTCCATCGTGATGGTTGCCCATTCCTACCAGGGTTTGGCTAAGCTTGTTAAATTGAGCGGCCAATTTTTGTGGTTGCGATCATTTCTGAGACTGATATGGATAGTCTAGATTTCCCTTAAGGAATTTAATCATGCTTGATCGATCTAACCTTAATCAAAAGTCTGTCGATGCAAGATTCTCTTTGTTGGAGAGTGATGTATCTTATGTGGGTATTTTATGCAGATCTCAATATTGGCATTTCGGGAGATTCATGGTACTCTGCTGAGAGTGAACATTAATCGTCATATCATGTCAATGATGAGATTTCGGCTGAGAACATAGCACAAAAAATACTAGGCAAATCATTCATTAATTATTAATGCTAATAGAATTCACAGAATACTTGGGATTGCTGTTGCACGCACCATTCTGAGTGAATTTCATGTATATATTGGATTACTTCAAATAAAGTGAGGAGGTTTTCTGCACTCATCACTTCTTAAACGAACTTTCCCTTTTCAGGGTGACAGCGCATTAAATACTGGTTTTACAATTTTATCCTTGAACTAAAATCCACCATCAACGTTAAGTCCCCTTCTTAGCACGTAATGGTTACACTATTGCGGGGTAAGCACTAGATGGTGACAAATAAAGATAAAACTCATAAGACAAAGTTAGATGTTACCAGGAGAGATGGGTCATCCTGTCCTTGGAACATGTCACGTTCAAAAGGCGTCCAGGTGAGCGTTCCCCTAGCATGATGTCGGTTATCCCCGGGTAGATTAGGCATATGGTTAGTTGGGATCTAAAACCATTCATGACGATGTCGTAATCCTCGACTATGTTGTGTACGAGCCCCATCATGAGGAATATCCTTAAAAGGCTGCTGAAGCAATTTCTAAAAAATATATTGAAGCAGATCCCAAAGAGAACGTTGATGTAGCTTCCGGAAAGCGTGTTGAAGCGGCTCGAGAGGATGTTGAAGCGGCTTCCGGAGAGGATGTTGAAGCATCTTATGGAAAGGACTCTAATGAAGGCGCCCTTTGCCCTAGCATTGATGACACTTCTTTGATGTTTAATATTCTTTGTTTCATGCGGATGGATCCAGGGCTTGATTGAATAATAATCCCTCATTTATGTTGGTTTTGTCACTGAGTACTGCCGCCACCGTCTCAATGTTGAAGAAGGATGCTTTTGGGATATCTTCAAAGATTTCGTTCCAAGAGACATCTTTTGAACCGTCTTCTAATTCTTGGATGGTTGTATGGAATGGGATGCGATGAGCAGTCCCCAGTTACACTTCAGATTCGATGGCGTGGCTGGATATGTGAAAATATCTTCGACTTGTACTTTTGGAGTCGTTGATGCACATGTACGTCTCCATCTTAGAAATTTATGCGGCCCATAAATCTTCAACATTGATGATGCTGATATTAGAAATAAACTGGTTGAGGGACGTGAAGGAATCATGTGCTGGCAGTCCCCAGGTGTAATTATCCCGAGCTTATTTTCTCGTGAAAGATGTACTTCCACTGTAATTGCCGGTAAGGTGGTTGACGAATTGATGAAGGCGTCAATATTTTGGATTCGTCATTTGTTGATCAATGGGCGGGAGTCGCTCTTGATAGATTTGTATTGTATCCAAACTTTTGGCAGCCCATGTACCTCTCTCAGAGTAAATTGGAAATCTAGAAACACCGAATATGACTTTGTTAGATGGTTGTTGATGCGCAGCTTCGTGCAGGTCTTGGGTAAGCGTCACTGAGTTCTAAGTAGGTGATGTGTCATACCTCATGGGTTGGTCTGTGTGGCTCGCTGAGGTGTTGAAGCGGCTTCTGGGGCGAGCGTTGAAGCGGCTTCTGGAGAGAGCGTTGAAGCGGCTTCTTCTGGAGAGCGTTGAAGCGGCTTCTTCTGGAGAGCTTTGAAGTGAATTCTTATTCAGTTTAATTTTCCCTTGCGAATTACATGCTCCTTCATTGACCATCTCTCTTGTGTTGAAGAAGTCCTTGACTGACGGCGACGGAATTTCATGCTGAGCTTCAGTCCCCAAGCGTGATTTATATGATTTTATCTTGTATGGTCGGTGGGTTTACCATAATAAAGATATCTCCATATCGCCTCCGTGACTCCATTACTTATACATGGGAAAATAAAATATGCAGAAGTTCGGATTACCTTTGTCCGTAGTGGTTGTTGCTATGGTGAAGCTCGGGCACTGGTATCAACAAATGAAGAACGGTTCTTGGCATCAGTTGTGATCAGAAGAGACTGGCAGGGCGAGGCGTGATAGCTACGGGCAAGAACTTGGAAGTCTTCATATAGTGGTAGAGCTTGTCTCGTTATTAGAGGGAGAAGCTAATGATGGAACCGATAGCTTCCTTGATGTTGCCTCATAGAATGGAAAAGAGGGAGACAGTCCCATGCCCACGAGTATCCACTGAGCCTTCGACTTGATAGATGTTGTCACGCTGGGTTCATGAGGCCGTCTTTACGTTTGCATTGCGTTTCCTAGACGTCCAGGAATATCACTGGTCTTTGAAAATACGTCTGCCCTCTTGAGTATATCCTCGTCTTTGGACATCTTGGAAACATAATGATAGCGTTCTTGCATCTCTTTAAATTCACCATCTTTGAGATGGGAAGTGCTAAGCAGACCCCAATAATACTCCTATGCCATTATCATCTTTGGATCGTGTCTTTGAGGAGTACGAAAGTTCCTTCATGCGAATGACTTAAATAATAGGTTCTACAAATATGATGAAGCTCTTGACATGGAAAATCTGTATGTACCTCTTGAGTCCCGGGTGCAATCTCCTTTGGTAACGCAACTACTTCTTTTATGGGAGACGAAATTCTGAAAGCGTCTCTCATTTATGTTGCTGTCGTCGAGCCAGATACAAAATATCTTGGAGGTTGTTTCATCATTGTAGCAGTCGTGCATGTGGTACTGGAGTTGGAGTTGGCGATTTTGGACGCGTAGGATGTTGTATCTCGGTGGTTTTCCTCTTGCTGCTTCAGCGAAACTTCTTGCAGAAGGATGGAGGTTGTATTGCCTGTTGGTGAGATGTATGCTTCCACGAACAACGTGAGGCTCTTCATTACTGGAAGGCTTGTTCTTTCTAGCAGGGAAGGTGTTGTCGCAACTGAGCGTTTAGCAGCTTCATGGGGTTCAGAGGATGTCTGAAAGCGCAGGTTCTTCGACAAAGCACGATTGACAGGTACCATCCTATTGATGCACAATTACACCACTTGTTGTTCAGTCACATTTGAATCGTGACCCTCCAGTGCCTGAATTCGGGACCTCTTGACATAACCATTTGGATGTTCGTTGTTTCGCTGGAGCATTCCTCTTAAGTCTGACAGAGTGATTCGCCCAAGCTACGGATTCTTTCTCGACATGATGATGCGGACATCGCTATCTTCTTGAGGCTATGATACGGATTCTATCTCGACATGATGATGCGGACATCACTATCTTCTCGACAGTAGATCTGAATATGTCCCAGGCTCGCTCTCGTCTGGGCTGACATAATAAGCGAACCCTTTATGATGATTTGGAGATGTGTCAAGCCTCCCTTGTTATTATATATGTACTAATTCTCGGAATTACGCCATGATCTGGATCTACACATTTTGTTGATGAAGTGATAGCGGATACTCCTGACCTTCAATTGGTAGCAGTGGTGGAATAGAGATAGACCTTTTCTTTTTTGACCTCTGCAGGTGTCTTCCTAGGATTTCAATGGTGTTGAATTTTTTGTCGACTATCAACATACTGGAACAACGGTTACGCGAACCTTCACTTCGTCTTTCTGGGCGTGGACCCTTTGAGGCATTCTGGCTTGCTCCATACAAAACTTATGGTATTGTAGAAAAGGCGGTTGCTCCATCCGGATCTCGAGAGAAGCCGTGGCGTTCCTCTAAGTAGTAGTCACATCCTGTGTCTCCATGCGGCTTTCTGGTCTTTTCATCTGGGAGATTTACTGGTGCTCAACTATCCAAGGCATTGTTTGAAAAACCATTTTCGTGAAGCTTCTTGGCGAATGAAACACCGAAATTGAAATTGGTTGTTGAACCTAAATTAAATTTAATGATTTAATTGGATCTAAAATCTACCCTTTCGAAATTGAGAAAACTGGAATGAATATTGAGAAACTGATTTTACAACCGAGAGATCGATCTCCCACCGTGGTCGCCAGTTGTTTATGGGTGAAAACTATTTCTGCTGGTTTGGGTAAATTTGGGTGTGTGTGGATGAGAAAAGAATCTAAACCCTAAACAAATGCACTGCACGGGAGTACTTTAGATTTGAGAGATCAGTCTGTAAAATTCTGGCCTAAACCAAGAAATGGTCGTTCCAGACTTGCTTCGGTCACAAAGTGAAGGACATGGGGTTGATCTTAGGGAGGGAATCGAAGAAGGTGTTGAGATTGTGAAGGTGTTGGCTTATTATGACTTGTATCAGAATGTTGAACTGGCTTGCACAATGTAAGCTATCAGTTCTGGGTGTTTGATGAATACGGTGTTAACAACAACTTGGTTTCTGTCGTTTGGAAATAGGTCGAAAAACCTATTTATACAAGTCATTTGAGCGCAATCCTCATCTCGTAGGAAGTGGAGGAAGTTAAGTGATGGAGTAGTGGGGTCGTGTAGGGATGGTGATTGTCACATGATCACGCCTTTTCCCACTTCCCTCATCATTGTTAACCGTCCATCATTTCCTAACACGTTCTCGTAATGAGCGCATTGCGCGCTGCACGTTGTAAACCGCCAGACCAATACCCCAGTAAGTATCCCCCAGTTTATGACATGTTTGATGTCTCGAGTGAGTGGGTCAAGTCGTGGGACTTGCCGCAAAAAATAGCATACGGTGCTAAGTTAAATAACTAAGTTACTTATGGAATTGATATTCATAAAATATCGTACATGCTCGATGCATGTGGTGCATAGCTTTTAAGCAAGCAACTCAAAACAATCGATTTGCATGAAGCATCGTTGTTTTAAAGCTTGATTGGATAAGTCGCGGATTGAGCGTCTTAAATTGGCAGCATGCCAGACTACCTTTGGGTTATCGTTTGAAGGCTGTGTAAACAAGCCATCACTTGGTCGATCACTCTCTGTGGAAGAGAGGTGGCTGGTGGTTGTCATGCTTCTTTGTAGGTTCGCTGGAAATAAACTTACATCATCTAATTATGCATGCAAAGTTGGATGGACAATATGATTTAGGGAAGTTGTGCATTGCCTTTGATGAAATTTAGGGTTTAGGAAACGTGCTCCGTCCCTACTTTGGCCAACCGAATCCAAGCACCGAGTGCTAATCCACACGGGTCGATCGGGCATGCATAGAGGAAGGCTGCCGGCGTGCTACACCTCTTGGTTCATCAAAAATCAGATTTGGGACACTCAATTCGACCGGCGAATATGAGTGTTCTGGATCAATTTGAGACAGAAATACATTGCCGCAAAGCATAAATTAGGGTTTGACGGACGTGTGACTTATCACCTTTTAGGCGTGCGTTTCGAGGCATTTGGACCTGGTTTGCACAGGTCGGCCGGTCACATGTAAAGGTGGTCCAATGGTGGACATGTTAACACCTTTGGGACCACTTGAATCTATATCTACACCATCCGTTTAGGCTGGTGAAGATGGATGGTCGTGATCAATTTATGACAGAAGCATGTTGCCGTAAACCCTAATTAGAGTTTTGAGACAGCCACGTTCACGCGAGTTTGACCAAGAGGTTTGGAATGCCATTGGCTTCCCTTGGGGGAATCGATCACGTGGGGACAATATTGGGCTGGCGGTGAACTTATGTGCACCTTCCTGATGGTCCAAAATGCGATCTAAGCCATCCAAATAGGCTGGCTAAGTTGGATGGTCGTGATCGATTTAAGACGCTGGTGTACTTCCGCGACCCAAATTAGGGCTTAAAAGCATTACGCCTGCCATGTTTCTGGAAATAGATTCATCACCCTATGGCCTTGTTGTGGGAAAGCCGTTCGAGTGAGGGGAAAGTTGGGCCGCCAGTGTGCTGTCAGCGCTTCCATAATCACTCATGGGATGATATAATCCGTCCAAACAAGCTGGCGAAGTTGGACGGTTGCGATGATTTTAAGACTGTCTTGGACAGTCCATGCTCGATCGAGCTTCTCCCAAACAGGGCGACCACCATACTTAGGGTTGGCGTTTGGCAGCGCTGAGTGATGTTTGGGAAAGGTCCGATTGGTCGAAATACTGGTGGGCCCGCCGACGGCCATCGTGATGGTTACCCATTCCTGCCAGGGTTTCGCTAGGCTTGTTAAATTGCGCGGCCAATTTGTGTGGCCTGCGATCGTTTCTGAGACTGATATGGACAGTCTAGATTTCCCTTAAGGAATTGAAGCATGCTTGATCGAGCTAACCTTAATCAAAAGTGTGTCGATGCAAGATTCTCTTTATTGGAGAGTGATGTATCCTATGTGGGTATTTCATGCAGTTCTCAATATTGTCATTTCGGGAGATTCATCCTACTCTGCTGAGAGTGAACACTTAATCTTCATGTCATGTCAATGATGAGAGTTCGGCTGAGAACATAGCACGGAAAATACTAGGAAAATCATGCATTAATTAGTAATGCTAATAGAATTCACAGAAAACTTGGGATTGCAGTTGCACGCACCATTTTGAGTGAATTTCATTTATATATTGAATTACTTCAAACAAAGTGAGGAGGTTTTCTTCACTCATCACTTCTTAAACCGCCTTTCCCTTTGCAGGGTGACAGGGCATTAAATACTGGTTTTACAATTTTAGCCATGAACTAAAATCCACTATCAGCAGTGTTGGTAAGCTTTCGCTTTAACCATTTTCATCTTTACCCATGATGAAAGTCATGATGACCATGGTTTTTAAAAGAGCCGCTTCACGCTATGTGATGTGATTTGTAGATAGTGGTAAAAGTGGTTCAATTCTCAGACTTGTAAAGGATATTAATTAGACTTAAATTCTAATATTAAAATAGAATACTCACTAAAAATTATAGCCAACTCAATCAAAGATGATATCAATACTAAAAGAAATACTGAGGCTAAGATTCCACTATTTTCCAAGTTCAAAGTGATTAAACCAATACTTATATTTATGCAATTTTCTTGTTTAATTTGATTCTAAAATATTGCAACAAGTAGATTTTCAAAAGTAATAATTGTAAATACCAAGTATGAAGCATCAAAAGTCTTAAAACTAACCATACTCCATCAAAATAGATCACAATCACTCAAATAAAAATCATATTCAATAATAGTTCAAGACAAATAATCATATAATTATTGCAAATAAAAAGATAAAATAGAATATACCACTTTTTGTTGGAAAAATAGCTTCCTCTATCGCCTCAGCAATGGGGTTTAGCTCCTCATATTAATCATGATCTCAAAATGTGTGTTTGTTGCTCAAAAGATGATTAAAAGAGTGAAAAGTAATAACACAGACTAATTGCAACAGTGTATTGGTGTTGCAAAACAGCTGTTACAATGGAACTGTTACAGAAAAACTGTTGCTTTGTCGCTGATTTTAAGACCCTAAAATAAGACTGCCCTAAACAGCTTAATGTTCTTCAGCTGTTAAACAACGACACTGTTCTGCGACTGTTTAACGAGCGTCAATGTTCTTCGTGTTCTTCTTCTTCATCAGCAGCAGAAACATAGTTTGGTAAAGCTCTGATTTCTTCTTCTCTGGCTCTCCTTAGGTTCCCAAACTCTCGACACCTCTTCTATATGACCCAAGACATCTATTTATATCAAAAATACCGATTAAATCTCTCCCAAATCTTCCAAAATCTCTTTCCTTCTCTTCACGGCCAAGTTGCAGCAATTTCTTGTTTTAGGATTTCTACGCGTTTCTGAGCTTTCCTTTTTATTCTAAACTCTTCCTTAGATAGATACAAATCTTTGGGAAGGTTTACAGCGTTTTAATCTCTCTAAAATTCCCTAAAACAGGTCACACACGTGACTTTCAATATTTTCTGTTGTGAGAAAAATCCGTCGATTGAGCCCAGTCTAATCGATTTGAACACCCATATCAGATTCCTAGACCCATAAGGAGTCTATCCTATGAAAATCAGAGGTTTAATCGACCTCAAACTCCTCCAAATCACGATTGCCAAAATTGTTCTTTAACTGCACTTTTTTCCCGCCAAAATCCTGGTTTTTAAATGTTGAAGATGGTTTCCCCTTATCCAGAGTAGGGGTGCGATTAGAAACTGCCTGGAAATGGTATGCCCCTTAGTAATTAGGTTACCCCTTATCCAAAGTGAGAGTCCGAATAGCAAATGTCCTTCGGGCTCTTTCCGACAACTTTTCGAGCCAATTTTTTCCAAAAATGTTTATTAGCCAAAAATACCTACAAATAAATAAAACAACATAATAAGTACAAAAATGAGCCCTAACAATATATAGAATCGAGACAAATCGGACACAAAAATGTGTCTATCAAATACCCCCAAACCTATTATTTACTAGTCCTCGAGCAAAAATAAAATAGAAATAAAATCCTAACTCACTGTCGCAGGCATCGTCGATTGCATTTAGCATATGCAATAAGCCTTTAAACCCCTAGGTGTCCCTAATGGCGGATTGTTGTCTCCGGAGGGCTTACCAGTGGTATACCCACAAAATCTTTATACTCCAGACCCTAGCTATCTACACAGAACCTTGGAAGGCACTAAAGAATCTCCTTGGTTGGCATACTTATTGACTACAGGAGGAAGTGCCCTGATGCGAAATTCCAATTGTTGTACACGAGTTTGCACTCAAGCATACTAAAATTCATATGAAGTGACAGAGCTCTACTCGGATAGTCGCACTATGGACATCAATATCCGGAGTCAAAACTAATCACATGGATAGATCAAGAAGATGGATATAGAAAAACATAGATAGTTTTGATGTTTACTAGGTGAACGGTGTTTCTCATATCTGTCTGAAGGCCTCCGCCAAAATGAACCTATCCTAATGGACTGAGATACTAGTCTGACTAATATCAACACACTGGCATATACAAGGGAACCAGTGATTGATAATCCTAACTCTAGGTCAACACAACTGGCATATACAAGGGTTCCAGTGGTCGACTTTATTGAATTTATTCCAGTTGGTCTGATGGTCTGGTCTCTTTTTTTTTTTTTTTTTTTTTTTTATCTCAATCACTCTAATTCACCCTAGCATTGGTAACAACTTGAATCGTGAGCCCCACCTAATCACTTAGAGAAACATAGTTTAAAAACAAAACAAAATAAAAACAGAAGTGAAAAGGACTCAACGAGATATGGTGAAACTATCATGTTATTTCTAACACCTGAGCTCTGTGCTTTTATGAATAGACTCTTTAGATGTTGCCATCTAGTCAGATTGGTTCCTCAACTCCTACAACCAAAATGCTTCCATCCACTTAGATTGGTTAGTGCCATCCTTAATAGGGATAAATTTCTAGGCTCTGGAGTTTATTTATTGCAACGAAAAGGTAACAAAAAGTTCTACCCCACCCCCAAACTTAAATCTAACATTGTCCTCAATGTTTCTAATCAAAGAACAGTACCAAAAATATAAGTAACATGAGGAAATAGTAAAGAGAGAAGTCGGAAAGATAGTACCTGGGTGAAGTGTAACCAAAAACCTACAAAAATATTATACAACATACAAAATCGCCTCGATGGTCAATCAAGGTAAACAGGGTCCTCCAGAGGGACCTCCTCAACATCACCTGTAGGAAAAGGCTCTAAAAAGGGCTTCAATCGCTGACCGTTAACCTTCGAAGAACTACTACCATCTGGTGTCTCAATCTCAACAGCGCCATGAGGAAAAAGTACGGACCACAAAAGGACCGGTCCACCGAGAGCGCAACTTCCCGGGGAATAGATGCAAACGAGTGTCATACAGAAGAACTTTTTGACCTGGAGAAAATGACTTTCGTAAAATATTCCTATCATGCACAAGTTTCATTTTGTTCTTATACTCCTTAGCACTATCGTATGCATCTCTACGAATCTCGTCCAACTCATTGAGCTGGAGCTTTCTTTGAGCTCCTGCCTTGTCAAGTGAAAAGTTTAAGTTCTTAATAGCCCAATAGGCTCGATGCTCTAACTCAACAGGCAGGTGACATGCCTTGCCAAACACTAAACGATAAGGTGACATTCCAATGGGTGTCTTAAACGCAGTACGGTAAGCCCATAAGGCATCAGTAAGCCTCGACGACCAGTCTTTCCTATTTGGATTAACTGTTTTCTCTAGAATACGTTTAATTTCCCTATTGGAAACCTCTACCTGACCACTAGTCTGAGGGTGATATGGGGTTGCTACTTTATGGGTAATACCGTATTGTTTCATTAAAAGAAAACGGTCTATTACAAAAGTGTGAACCTCCATCACTAATTATAGCTCGCGGCGTACCAAAACGTGTAAGTATATTCTCTTTCAAAAACTGGACTACGACCCTGTGGTCATTCGTTCTACACGGAACCGCCTCAACCCACTTAGACACATAGTCTACAGCGACAAGTATGTAAAGATAACCAAACGAAATAGGAAATGGACCCATAAAATCAATGCCCCACACATCAAAGACCTCAATCACTAAAATAGGGTTCAAAGGCATCATATTTCTACGGGAAATGGTTCCTAACTTCTGGCAACGCTCACAAGAAACACAATGACTATGGGAATCTTTAAACAACGAAGGCCAGTAAAATCCACACTGCAAAATCTTAGCAGCAGTCTTCTTAGCACTAAAATGACCCCCACATGCATGTTCATGACAAAAGGAGATAATACTAGACTGGTCACTCTCAGATACACATCTCCTAATAATCTGGTCCGGACAATACTTAAACAGATAAGGATCGTCCCAAAAGAAATGCTTAACCTCGGCTAAAAACCTAGAACGATCTTGCTTACCCCAATGTTGAGGGGTTCGACCAGTAACAAGATAATTCACTATATTTGCATACCAAGGTGATTGGGAAACAGAGAACAATTGTTCATCAGGAAAGCTATCCCTTATAGGAAGGGAATCACTAGGGGAACTAACAACTAGCCTAGACAAGTGATCTGCTACTACATTTTCTGCACCCTTTTTGTCTCTAATGTCTGGGGAAAATTCCTGTAACAATAGGATCCATCTAATCAATCTAGGTTTGGTATCCTTCTTAGATAAAAGGTATTTCAAAGCAGCATGATCTGTATAGATTATGATCTTAGAACCTAATAGGTAGGACCTAAACTTATCCAAGGCAAACACGATGGCTAAAAGTTCCTTCTCGGTAGTTGTGTAGTTCATTTGGGCATCATTCAGAGTTTTGCTAGCATAATAAATCACATGAAGTAATTTGTTTTCTCGTTGTCCTAAAACGACGCCTATAGCATAATCTGAAGAATCACACATAATCTCAAAGGGTAGGTTCCAGTTAGGTGCCTGGACTATCGGGGCAGTAGTGAGTAAAGTTTTAAGCTTCTCAAAAGCCTCTAAACAAGCATCATCAAAGACAAACTTAACATCTTTTGCAAGCAAATTGCAAAGAGGTCTAGAAATCAAGCTAAAATCCTTAATGAATCGACGGTAAAAACCTGCATGCCCTAGGAATGACCTAATATCTTTTACGGTTTTTGGGACCTGTAAAGTCTTAATAAGGTCAACTTTGGCTTTGTCTACCTCTATACCCTTTGAAGAGACGATGTGCCCTAATACAATTCCTGATTTAAACCATGAAATGGCATTTTTCCCAATTAAGCACTAAATTTTTTTCCTTACACCTAGTCAACACTAATGTCAAATGATGCAAGCACTCATCGAAAGATGAACCAAACACTGAAAAATCATCCATAAAGACCTCTAAGAACCGTTCTACCCATATCAGAAAATATGCTCATCATACAACGCTGAAAAGTTGCAGGGGCATTACATAGCCCGAAAGGCATGCGTCTATACGCAAAGGTACCAAAGGGACAGGTAAAAGTGGTTTTCTCTTGGTCTTCTGGGGCAATAACGATCTGATTATAACCGGAGTAGCCATCTAAGAAGCAATAGTGACTATGTCCAGCTAATCGTTCTAGTATTTGGTCGATAAAAGGAAGGGGAAAGTGATCCTTCCTTGTGACCTTGTTCAATTTCCTATAGTCAATACACACACGCCATCTCGTGATCACTTGGGATGGGATTAATTCATTATTATCATTCTGGAGTATAGTGATACCTGATTTCTTGGGGACAACCTGAACAGGGCTGACCCACTTACTGTCTAAAATTGGGTAAATAATACCCGCATCTAACAACTTAAGCACCTCTTTTCGAACTACCTATTTCATGTTAGGGTTCAGTCGACGTTGCATCTCCCTAAGGGTTTGGAGTCTTCCTCTAAATGAATCTGATGCATACACACAGTAGGACTTATACCCTTAATGTCTGCTATAGTCCACCCTAAAGCTTCCTTATTGTATTGAAGTACATTTACTAGCCTACTTTCCTGATCACTATCCAAATTGGAAGCTACAATCACAGGTAAAGTCTCAGATGTGCCTAAAAACATATACTTTAGAGTATTGGGTAGCGGTTTAAGGTCCAACTTTGGGGACTCTTCTAAAGAAGGAATTAGGGTAGTCTCAGAAACTGGTAACGGTTCGAACTTAGCTTTCCATCTATCAGTGTCTAACACAGGGGTAGAATCTAATAGAGCATTCACCTGTTCAATAGTGTTATCGTCGTCAAAATCTAAACCAAAATGGGATAGACAACTTTCTAATGGGTCTCCAGACAAGATGTTTGGTAATGACTCCTGAACTAAGGCTTCTATCATGTTCACCTCATCAACACATGTGTCATCTAGCTCATGAGGTTGCTTACTGACATTAAAAATGTTCATCTCCATAGTCATATTGCCAAAAGATAAACTCATCACACCATTTCGACAGTTAATGATCGCATTAGACGTAGCTAAAAATGGGCGACCTAAAATCACAGGTATCTGGTTCTCTGGGTCAGGGACAGGTTGGGTATCTAGGACCACGAAATCCACTGGATAAATAAACTTGTCGACCGCAATAAGAACATCCTCGATAACACCTCGAGGGATTTTAACAGACCTATCAGCTAACTGCAGTGTCATCTGAGTAGGTTTCATTTCACCAAGTCCTAGATGTAAGAATACATGGAATGGCAGTAAGTTCACACTGGCTCCTAAGTCAAGTAAAGCCTTTTCTACCCGGAAGTTACCTATTGTGCAAGCAATGGTAGGAGAACCTGGGTCTTTGTACTTTGCAGTTGTGGTGTTCTGAATGATTGAACTTACGTGACTAGCTAAAAAGGCTTTCTTATGGACGCTAAGTTTTCTCTTTCGCGTACACATATCCTTAAGCAACTTGGCATAAGCAAGAATTTGCCTAATTGCATATAATAAGGGAAGGTTTATGGTAACTTGATTAAAAACCTCCACTATGTCATTAAAGTTCGATTCCTTATTTGTTGGTACTAATAGCTGAGGAAATGGGGCTCTAGGCCTAAAATCAGACCTTTCAGGAACCGAATTCACATCATCAGAAACTTTATCAGTCTCTTTAGCTACTGGTCCTGAGAGGTGAGATCCTGAGGGGTGAACTACAGTATGTTCGCTATCGGGCATGGTTACCTTATTGTCTACAACTCTACCACTTCTAAGGGTTCTAACAACATTCAATTGATTCAATGGTTTTGCACCTAATTCATGAACTCCTCTAGGGTTGGGTTGTGTTTGACTAGGAAACTTACCTTTTTCTCTCAAAGAATCACTTATCAGACCAACCTGGGTTTTTAACTCGAAAATAGCCTGACTATTTTCTTGTCCTATCCTGTTACTAGCTTGTAGACTCTGTTCTACGGATAACTGGAATTTTGCAGTTTGCTGAGTTAACAAGGCGAGAGATTCCTCTAAGATTAAGATTTTCTTATCTGACTGATTCTGAAACTGAGCTAGTCCTGAAGGATTCTTAGTATATCCAAAACCTGGGGGAGCATTAGAATTACTAAACTGACCTTGACTTTGGCCCTTAGACCATGAAAGGTTCGGATGGTTTCTCCAACCAGGATTATAGGTTTCTGAATATGGGTCAATATTTTGACGGTTATCAAATCTAGTGTTATTATAAAGAGCATTGGCCTGCTCTTCAATATTCTGGCCTTCCCAAAAAGGCTCCACTCTACCACTAGTCTGGCCCACTTCTAAGGCTTCTAACCTTTTTGTTATAGCAGCAATTTTGGCATCTGACTCATAGCCTCCTTCTACCCTATTAACGTTTCCTCTACTTAAAAGAATTATTTTCTGGGGTTCCCTACTATTTTCCATTGCTAGGTTTTTTTGGCGATTTCATTAAAAGTTTGGTTTTCAAATCCACCAGTGCATAGAGACTCAACCATGGTCGTTGTGGAATAATCTAAACCCTCATAAAGGATCTGAACTAGCCTAACCTTTTCTAAACCATGATGAGGACACTGGGATAATAAATCATTGAACCTTTCCAAATACCTATATAAAGATTCTCCCTCTTGTTGTGAAAATGTGCATATTTGCGTCCTAATAGACGATGTTTTGTGCCTAGGGAAGAACTTATTGAAAAAGGAAGATGTAAGTTGTTCATATGTCTCAATTGACTCGGAGTCCAAACTATACATCCACGACTTGGCCTTATCTTTCAGGAAAAATGGGAATAACCTAAGTTTGAAAGCATCATCATCTAAGCCTCTAATTCTTAGAGTACTACAAATTTCCTCAAAATCCCTAACATGGTAATAAGGGTTTTCATTTTCTTTCCCTAAAAAGATTGGGAGCATCTGTAAGGTCCCGGGTTTCAGTTCATAGGGTGCCTCCGTTTCATCTAACTTAATACACGAAGGACGGGTAGTCCTAGTTGGATTCAACAAAGCTTTCAAAGTTGCCATTTCTGGCGCTATCGGAGCAACAGGGATTCTCTCCTCAGTCAAAGAACGTTCAAAAACAGACTCTTCAAAAGCCGGACTTTCTAGATTAAGGTAATCGAGACGCTTCGAACTACTAGGTTTCTCTTTAACAAATCTAACTAGTGCATCTCTTTTACGTTCAAGCATACAATAGAATTTTCTAAATTGGAAGGGTAAGCAAACACAGATCAAGGCCTACTCAACCAAATCAAACCTATTGATTTCTATCAAACAAAAAGTATGATGGCTCCACTTAGATTGTTTCTAGACCAGCTTCTAATCCTTCGAACGGGAATTCGTTACAATTTAAGCAAACCCCTCTGGAATCAATCCGTGTTAACGTAAGTTGAATAGAGGCGAGGGAATCTCGGTGGAGCTTTGATACCCAAGGCCTCACCGGTATTACAAGGCGGCGCAGTCACGCATTCAACTTACAGAAACCGTCAAGAACTTCGAAGTATGCTTAAAAGAGTGACCAATATTTTTCGAATGACTTTCCTGTTAAGCTCGTTACCCTATCGTTCTCGTTCTAGTCAAAATTTTAGGCTTAGGTTCGCGAAGGTTACGTGTTCCTAAAGCGGGCAAGAAGAGAACGGTGATGAAATACGAACCCTTATCTTGTATGGACAGACCTTGCCCTTTACTAGAAAAATAAATGTCGGTATTCAGTCCTCAACATATATGCATACGAAGGAGTCCAGTAACTCGCTGACAGGGGATTCGCCAGTGTTTAGAATCTTACCTCCCATTCCAGACGGGGGATGAATCGGTTGTAGTCGACTCGGGCCACTGACTCCGATGTCTAGTGTACGAAACCAAGGTGCAAAGACAATATCGTAATTGTACTCCTTCTCTGCAAACAGTTTATATTTAAAGTACCCTTCCGTAGGGTAATAAAAAAAATAATGTCCCAAAGTCCAAAAGTCCAAAAAAATAAAGAAAAATTACAAAACTAATAAACCTAATACAGTTTTTTTTAAATAAAATAAACAAACCCTAAACTAAAATTGTCTAAAATAAAATTGTCTTCTTTTCTATTCTTTTTTCTTTAATCTTTAGCTCCAAGTCTTTATGAAATCACCAAACTCCTTGGCTCAATTTTCTTTATGGTCCAGAACCTGTAGACACAAGATAAATACCCAAAAACATAAAAAAGGACAAAAATAATAAAAAAAAATAAAAAAAATCTAAAACCCTAAAAACAAGTCCGCGTCGGCGGCGCCAAAAATTGATGTGATTTGTAGATAGTAGTAAAACTGTTTCGATTCTCAGACTTGTAAAGGATATTAATTAGACTTAAATTCTAATATTAAAATAGAAAACTCACTAAAAATTATAGCAAACTCAATCAAAGATGATATCAATACTAAAAGAAACACTGCTAAGATTCCACTATTTTCCAAGTTCAAAGTGATTAAACCAATACTTATATTTATGCAATTTTCTTGTTTAATTTGATTCTAAAATATTGCAACAAGTAGATTTTCAAAAGTAATAATTGTAAATACCAAGTATGAAGCATCAAAAGTCTTAAAACTAAGCATACTCCATCAAAATATATCATAATCACTCAAATAGAAATCATATTCAATAATAGTTCAGGGCAAATAATCATATAATTATTGCAAATAAAAAGATAAAATAGAATATACCACTCTTTGTTGGAAAAATAGCTTGCTCTATCTCCTCAGCAATGGGGTTTAGCTCCTCATATTAATCATGATCTCAAAATGTGTGTTTGTTGCTCAAAAGATGATTAAAAGAGTGAAAAGTAATAACACAGACTGTTTGCAACAGTGTATTGGTGTTGCAAAACAGCTGTTACAATGGAACTGTTGCTTTGTCGCTGATTTTAAGACCCTAAAATAAGAATGCCCTGAACAGCTTAATGTTCTTCAGCTGTTAAACAACGACACTGTTCTGCGACTGTTTACCGAGCGTCAATGTTCTTCGCGTTCTTCTTCTTCATCAGCAGCAGAAACATAGTTTGGTAAATCTCTGATTTCTTCTTCTCTGGCTCTCCTTAGGATCCCAAACTCTCGACACCTCTTCTATATGACCCAAGACATCTATTTATATCAAAAATACCGATTAAATCTCTTCCAAATCTTCCAAAATCTCTTTCCTTCTCTTCACGACCAAGTTGCGGCAATGTCTTGTTTTAGGATTTTTACGCGTTTCTGAGCTTTCCTTTTTATTCTAAACTCTTCCTTAGATAGATACAAATCTTTGGGAAGGTTTACAACGTTTAAATCTCTCTAAAATTCCCTAAAACAGGTCAAACACGTGACTTTCCATATTTTCTGTTGTGAGAAAAATCCATCGATTGAGCCCAGTCTAATCGATTTAAAAACCCATATCAGATTCTTAGACCCATAAGGAGTCTATCCTATGAAAATTAGAGGTTTAATCGACCTCAAACTCCTCCAAATCACGATTGCCAAAACTGTTCTTTAACTGCACTTTTTTCCCGCCAAAATCTTGGTTTTTGAATATTGAAGATGGTTTCCCCTTATCCATAGTAGGGGTGCGATTAGCAACTGCCTGGAAATGGGATTCCCCTTAGTAATTAGGTTACCCCTTATCCAAAGTGAGAGTCCGAAGAGCAAATGTCCTCCAGGTGCTTTCCGACAACTTTTCGAGCCAATTTTTTCCAAAAATGTTTATTAGCCAAAAATACCTACAAATAAATAAAACACCATAATAAGTACAAAAATGAGCCCTAACAATATATAGAATCGAGACAAATCGGACACAAAAATGTGTCTATCACTATGCTTTGTATGCTTCACTCTAGATTTTTCCAATTCGCTCCGAAGCGTAGTTATGAAGGGAACCTACCATGAAGCGCCGCTTCACGCTACGTTTAGTATGCTTCGCTCCAGATTTTTCCAATTCGGTCCAAAGCGAATCTACCATGAAGCGGAATATTCCTTTAATTGATGCGCTTTTTGATTTAGTCAAGTCATTTTTAGGGGAGTTTCGAACCTCCGACTTAAATTAAAGTGAACCACTGTGCCACGCTACTGTTTTTGGAATTAATTGGAATTATATTAAATTTATACAATTATTATCTTCTTAAATATTAAATTATTAATAACAAACTACTATTATTTATAGGAAAAAATCCGCTTCATACATCAATCATGAAGCGACGCTTCATGCTTCAACATACGCATCGCTTCGTAAAAATAAAAAATGCTTCACGCTTTCAATACCTTGATGATGACGTTTCAATCTTGAAAATAGCTTTGACGACGATAGTCGTGAATAACGATTGTTATAACATTATAGAAGAATGTTTCAATGATTGAAATGTAGAGTTGAAATTAGCATCTATGGATATAAGCATATATAGTGTGTTCGAACATTAGTGTATAAATCCATGTACCGGAAGCCAAGTGCGTGCATATGTGTTCATGTGGTATTGGTGAAGGACACGGGTTGAGTACGCGTACCCACGAAAGTTTTCGAACCAAAATTTTTTGCTGAGTTTGTAAACTCAAATCCGGTAGCTAAGGTACGCATACCCTTGCGCGTACTCAAGCTGGTGATATCTCAAATCGGTAGTTCATGATGAATTTAAAACAATAAATTATAAGGAATGCAATCTTTGCAAACCGTGGCTATATTGTTCATGAATTGATTCAAGTGGATCAAACCGATTTTCTTTCAATTGTGTCTATGAATAAAGACCTAAGCAATTGAAAAACTCTTCAACTAGTTCTTATGAGTCATTTGAACTAGTTATGAGAAAGATGAATACGGTTAATATGAAAGTGCTCATATGGATTACCATTGGTTAACTATTTGTGAACCAACTAAGTGTACATGTTTAGGTACGGTTACTCAAACCTAAATGAAAACATTTCATTTGTGTGTGTGGCAAGCTAAGTTTCGATATAACGGTTGAAAGATATTAGCTTGGTTGAATCAGGTTTTTCATCTAACGGTGAATATTGAATGCTTTGTTACCAAGGTAACTTAGATTGCAAACCCTGATTTGAAAACTATATAAAGGAGACATCTAGCATCTGTAAAAACTAATCCCCACACCTCCTATGTGATACTAGTTGGTTTGCTAGAGTCAATTCTCCTTTAACCTTAGGTTTCTTCTCGAGACCCTGTAGGTTAACGACTAAAAGACTTCATTGGGATTGTGAAGCCAGACGAAACTACTTTTCTTGTAGTTGAGCGATCTGATCTTGCCATTTCCTATCGTACGGGTTCAATTGAATAATTGTATTGAGATTATATCTCCGATAGGGAAAGATAAAAAGAAATCACAAACATATTCGTCTCATCGTTTGTGATTCCACCATATCTAGTTTCGCTGCCATACGATTTAGATTATTGTGAGGTGATTGATAATACTAGGCTGTTCTTCGGGAATATAAGACCGGTTTATCAATTAGTTCTTGTTCACCTTGATTTATCAAAAGACGAAACAAAACTCTTGGGTATTTCTGTGGGAGACAGATTTATTCAATTATATAGACTTTTCTGTGTGAGACAGATTTGTCTATCAAGTCTTCGACTTTGGGTCGTAGAAACTCTTAGTTGTGGGTGAGATCAGCTAAGGGAATCAAGTGTGTAGTATCCTGATGGGATCAGAGACATAAGGAGCGCACAACTGTACCTTGAATCAATGTGATATCTATTAGGGTTCAACTACAGTCTAGACCGAAGTTAGTTTGTAGTAGGCTAGTGTCTGTAGCGGCTTAATACAGTGTGGTGTTCAATCTAGACTAGGTACCAGGGTTTTTCTGCATTTGCGGTTTCCTCGTTAACAAAATTTCTGGTGTCTGTGTTATTTCTATTCCACATTATATTTTGTTATATAATTGAAATATCACAGGTTGTGCGTTGTATCGATCAATTGTGAAATCCAACCTTTGGTTGTTGATTAGAAATTGATTGATCCTTGGATATTGGTCTTTGGTACCATCCAAGTTTATATCTCTTGTATTTAATCAAGACTCACAGATTTCTTTAGTAAGAATTAAATCAAGAGATAGAGATATAAAACTCTTCGATATACTTTTTTATTGATTGAGTCTAACTGTCTAGTTGATTCTCATAAAAGTACATTGGAGTTTGTCCATACAGATTGCTAATCAAAATATTGGGTGAGGTTGTTATACCCCAACTTTTTCATGAATGACACAGCAAGATTTTGTTAACGAGGAAAACCGAAAATGAAGAAAAACCCAGGGACCTTGTCCAGAATTGAATACTCTCAAGATTAAGCCGCTACACAAAATTACACCAACTTCGTATAGTTGAGACCAAGCAACTAAACCTATAGTTCACCTAGTTCCGTTTGTATTCCCACGCCTCCAACTTATAAATAAGTCACGTACTTGGATCAATTTCTTTGGTTCGATTCCAAACATTAAAGGGACAACAAATATGTTTGGTATCAACTCTCTTCAACCAAGTGATATGAGTCGGACAAAGGTTCTTCTGTTTATCTTAACATAAACTCCTTCGTCAGGTTCTTAGATCTATCTTATGTTCAATTACCGAAGTAATCGTTAATATTTTTCGATCAACACTCTTAATCCAAAGAATTGTGTTGATGCCGATCTACTCAATTAATCAATCCAATTCCATCACAATGATGAAACCGATTATTAATTGGATCCTCTTTTTACCGAAACAAGTATTGTGCATACCAAAGATTATGAACTCACAAATCAGAAATCTTCAATATATTCTTCGTCTTCAAGTCTTATTAGATCTTCAATAAATGTGAATATGATAACATCTTTCATTAATTATTAGAACCCAACCCGGTGGACTCAAGCTTTCCCAGATCTTCAGTTTCTAGCCCAAATCTTACACCTGCACACAATCATTTGAATCTCTTGTGATCAATCAGGCACAGAACGGAGTCTGTTAACAATGGATTATCACAAGATCATCTTTAGAACTAACAAAAGTCTGAAGATCCCTGTCGAAACTCTAAACTAGTTTGAGTGAATCTTATATCAGAAGAGAAGATTCTCAAGCATAAAAAAACTAGGTGCAATCAAAGTTCAATCACCTTTGGTCAACCAAATCAATGAAAACAAAAGATAAACCGCAATTATCTATGTTCCCACCAACGGTACTAATAGAGCTTCTCAATCCCAAAGAAGACTTTAAACTAAGCGGTCGTAAGATATTTCGCCTAATTAGGTTACTATCCTCTCCGAATATGCGGCTTCACCAGTAGCAGCACAATAAGAGGTATTTTGCTGTTACGAAGGATTAGTTTGTTAGAAATGGAAAACTTCAGTATTTATAGACTAGGAAGTTTGGACACCAAGGAATTTCCAAAACCGAAAATATTCTCAATATATTCATTAAAGCACAAATTCGGTTTCCATAATTCCTGGAAATGCTCTGTCCATAAATAATGATCGAAATCTCTCAGAAAATCTTTAATTAGTAAATACACATTACTAATTCTTATTTTCCTAAAAATGAAATTAATAACCTTAGTTAAAAGATTCTTAACTTATTTATTTTTCGATCCTGTGATTCTCTTCCCTTGGCTATTAAGGAATAACTTTGAACAATTAAATAATAAACATTCACAGCACGTGTTCAAAGTATGTCGACATCCTAAATTTGTAAGTTCTCTTTCATACTTACAACCTTGAAACCGATTTGCCACACTTCGAAACAAGTTTAGAATTGGTTCATCTGAATTTCAAGAATTGTGTGATTGATCAAATGACATTCAATCACAAATCATGGGTGTAACGGTTCTACAAAAACAAGTTTCGGTTCTACCTCCATGTGAGTAATGTGTATAGTTACACTAGCTTTCCAAAATTTGGTTGACTAGGTACTAGGATCGGTTCCCCACATATATATGGTATCTAACTTGAATGTGTTGCACATGTCCATAGGATCGGTTCCCCTTTCTGCTATAAACATGTTGCACCTCATACAAGGATCGGTTCCCCTTTGTGATGTACTGCACCTCTTACTAGGATCGGTTCCCCTTTTCCCAGTTTTGGTCGGACATAAAATCACAAACCCGATCATACCATCTCAGGTGATTACTTAAGATCGGTTTCACTAATAAAAGTCATACCAATACATAAGTCAGACCTTTGTGAATAGTTTTACCAAGAACACAAACAAGTCATGAACGGCTCTACTAAATCACAAATATTGGATGTTCACAATATATGCAATGAATAACAATCCCAATAACACCTGGCGATTTCCTTTTCGATTCACAAACAAGTTTATGAACTTACTTCCTTAGAACACATGTAAACATTATTCCCTAGGATGAAATCCTCACCTCATACCCATACATAATCACAGTAGCATTCAAATTCTTATGGCGATGTCTTATCTACAAAGTTTAATGGTTAAGCAATAAACCACGTATTGTATTCCTTAATACTATGTCTATCTAGAGTTCAAATATGCTTCGCAGTTTTGTTTTCAATATGCACGACTTGAAAGATACATTAGGGAATGAAACAGTTCAAGTCAAATATCACTAACCTCAAGCGGAAAGATGATTGTTTCCGTTGTAGCTCCTTGCTTCTTCACAACTTCAAGTCTTCGCAATACTTGTAATGTCTCATATCCTAATACTTTCAAGCTAACCTATACGAAGTTAACTCTAGTACATAATCAAGCGACTCTTAACATCAGTTTTGATTCACTAAAACATGACAACCAAACTTGACATATCAACACTTGGTGGGTTCAACCGAGTTATGCTATAACACGAAGAACCTCTATATGTCTGCACAGAGCCGACCTGACGAATCAACCATTTGCCTCCTTGAAGCTTTTGGTACAACTAGAAGAACCTGGCGGTCACCTCCTATAATAACAATCTTACTACCAAACGGCTTCTTGTTACCCGTTATATCTCTCATAGTCGTATCGAATTCCTCGACAGAATACCGATGTTCCATTGTAGCTTCATCCCACATAATCACAGTAGCTTGACGGAGAAGATCATCCAACTTGTCATTTTTAGCAATGTCACATGTAGAAGTTGCTGCTGGGGTAAATGGAAGCTTGAATCTCGAGTGTGCAGTTCTTCCACCAGGTAACATAGTAGCTGCAACTCCAGACGTAGCTGCTGTTATGGAAATACCACCACTTCTTCTAACGGTCGACAAAATAGCACGGCAGAGAAAAGTCTTCCCGGTACCTCCTGGACCATCAACAAATAAGACTCTGCTTTCTTTTCTTCGGACGGTACCCATAATTGTATCATAAGCCTTGGGATGCTCTTCATTCAACTTGTCCATATTCATCATATCTTCTTCGAAAACTGGAATGGATACCTCCTCTTCGGTCAAATCAGACACCTATAAATTATCGTCCAATATGCCGACAATTGCCGAAATATCATAATATTTTAGACGCTTTCCATAATGATGAAGCATTTGACCCAACTCTCTGAGAAGACGGTCTGATAAGTATGTCGAGCTTGTATCACTTGAACTTGAATAATCTCCAACCACGTCGTTGAAGAACTCACCGAGTTGCAAAAAACCAATATGCTACCAAAAAGAGTTCTCAAAGCAGATGGCATCTTGTTTGTTGCTTCTTCGGCAATACATGCCCTCAAACTGTTATCATTCTCCAACAATCCTCGTGCCTCGGCTGCACTTTTAAATGTCTGACATCTTCTGTCGTCAACTGTCAACAAATCTTTGTATGAAGTGGCACCCCTAACATGCATAAGTATGAGCCTCAGAAAAAACCTTTCAGCTGTAATAGGGGGTACAGAATATTCCCAACAATGACCCTTTGTTTTGTTCTTCTTCTATGCCATTTCATAATTGCTTTGTCCCATGTGTAGTGTTCAGGAAACTCCCGATACAACCATCGCCTAGCCATAGAATCACATGCATTTGTAACAAAATACTCAGTCAACATCGTATTGGAATTCCTTTCATTTGCAAAGACCTCATCGACTGTTTGATGCTCGTATAACATGACACTATTTTTTTGGGAAGATGCAACTGCAATCGTTGAACTGATGGACACATCTTATTCATATCAAACCTGTATATTCTCCATATTGCCTCTTGAGCACACACCCATTCTGCATTGATATAACGTTTTACCTCGTTATTCTCGTATTCTGGCTACACTGGTTGCACTCGAAAGGAAATACAATCTAGGACCTTGTAGACGTACTTTTAAAGATACTTCACACTTTGGACAGTGGAACAAACTTTTACATTGATGTGGAAATCGTATTTCTGAAGAAGCCAAGTATTGTAAGGCACCACAAATTTGTTATCCGCTGTGAAGTTCTTACTCATTTATATAGTATTCCCATCATCTCTCCTCTAGTAGACTGGGTAAGCATCATTTCCTTGCACGGTACATTCAGAAAACTGTTTCGGAAACCCTATCTTGCACTTACCTTCCCTTATGCACTTGTTGCCACACGGACCATGAATCATCCATTTTTCACACACTTAACTCGGGCTCCTTGTTCTTATCAGGGATTTCTGCTCTACTGTGCAATCATAATCATTAGGACCTTGTAACTTGTCTTCTTTTTCCAAAATGATCAACATATGGACATGAGGTAGACCTCTTTTTTGAAACTCAATCACGTGAACATGAGCAGCTACTCTTCCTAGTACATTCTTGTTAAATATATATGCTTTCAACTCTTAAAATTTAGCACGGAATACTCTAGTTGCTAAATCAGGTCTATCTGATGCAGATTGCCCGGGACGTAAATTAACTACAATCTCGGGACAGAGTCGATTGCAAGTCATTGTAAGAAATATATCAGGCCTCCCATATTGCATCCATTGGATGTCTATATAAGCTTTACTTGTATCTACTAGTAGCATTCTACAAAACCGAAACCCTAAATGCAGATACATTTAAATAAAAAATCACCAGTAATAGTAATGGAAATGTTGCAGGATTTAACTCCCGAGATATATACTACACCGCCTCCCAAGTACAAAAAGTATTTTGGAAGCAAATGTGTATGCAAAGAGTGGAATTCTGTCCTTGCAGATAAAAGAATTGGACTCCTTTTCGGTTTCACTCAAAAAGTGAGAGAAGAAAAAATTACACAACTCATCTACAAATAACAAATTGAGGAGGAAGATTACTACTCGATGATGGAAGATTTCTATCAGATGTTATTTGGAAACAATGGTACCTGGAATATTATCGAATCCTATAATGAAAACATGTCACACCCAATCGTTGGATCTTGTAATGGCCTGGTATGTTTTTATGTTTCACACCACGGCATACAAGATCCTATTTACATTATGAATCCGACGACGGGTGAGCACCTCCATCTGCCACAAATATGCGATCCAACACCAACGCCACAAATTAGTTGGGATCCAAGATACGTCGTAGGGGGTTTCGGCTACTGTGAACATACCGGTGAATACAAAGTAGTTCGAATTCAAGTGGACGTATATACACTAGGAGACAACAGGGGATGGAGGAACGTCGGGGAATTTCCTTTTACTTTTCGGGATTCAGGTGTCTACGTACATGGTTGTATTTTTTGGATAAATCATTATTTTTATTACAATATTCAGATAGTATCTTTCAGTTTGGAAAATGAGAAATTCTAGTCACATTCGCCACCCCCGCATCATATTTATGAGAATGCTGGTTTCAGTACTCCAACACTTGGAATGGTCTTTTCGGGAGTTCTCCTTTTATTTTACAACATTCATGATATTTAATGATTTTAAACATATTCCCGACGAATTTAGAGGGGGGATTTCTTTTATATATGGTGGTCAATTTAGTATAGAGGGAGGCATTTCTGTATTCCAGTTGTATTTATGGTTATAAATTTTTCGAATCTATAGGGAGACTTTTATGTGTTCATAAAAGTAAATCTGAGAGAGAAAAAGAAAAATGTAAAAACAAGTGAGAATTTGAGATGCAAAGCGTACCTACTATGCGAACGGATTTACCTGAGAAGGTTCGGAACTCTTATTTGCATACCTAGTATGCGAACAGGTTTACCTGAGTTGGGCCGGAACGGTTGTTCGCAAACTCGTACCCAGTTTGCAAACACAGTGGTTAAGTTCCAAAATTGATAATGTGTGATTCTCATACTCATGAACTAAAACATTTATGAAAAGAAATGGAAATTAACTTTGCAAACCGTGGCTTAATGTTCATGAATTGATTCTTTTATAAGTACTTTGTACAATTACGAATCAAACCGATTTTGTTCCAATTTGTTCATGAATATTTCTATATGATAGTGAACAATTAAACAACTCTATTTGAAGCACAATTAGATTCATTTGATTATCTATCATGACTGATTGATCATCATACGGCTAAGACAAAAGTGTTCACATCGTATTGAATTTTATCTTCTCTAAGATTTACTCGAGATTTATCTATGATAGGTAAGATATGAAAAGTAATCACAACAGTTCTTTGTCTTAGACTCTTGTGATTCCGCAATATCTTCTTTTGTTAATCAGTTAGGTTATTGTGAGGTGACTAATATTTCTAGGATGCTCTTCGGGAGTATAAGACCGTATTATTAGTTGGTTCCTATTCACCTTGATCTTTGTATCAAAATATGGAACAGACAGAATAAAGGATAAACATATCTGTGGGTGACAAATTTGTTTATAAGTCTTCAACTTTGGGTGATAGCAACTCTTAGTTGTGGGAGAGATAAGCTAAGGGAATCTAGTGTGTAGAATCCGGCATGATTCTAGAGGCATAAGGAATGCGATTGTACCTTAATCGGTGTGAGACTTGGTTAGGGATCAACTATATTCCAGTCCGAAGTTAATTTATAGTAGGCTAGAGTCTGTAGCGGCTTAATACAGTGTGATGTTCAGATATGGACTAGGTCCCGGGGTTTTTCTGCATTTGCGGTCCTCGTTAACAAAATTTCTGGTGTCTGTGTTATTTCTTTTCCGCATTATATTTGTTTATATAATTGAAATATCACAGGTTGTGCGTAATTCAATCAGTTGATAAATCCGACCTTGATTGTTGGATAGAACTTGATTGACACTTGGGCATTGGTCTTTGGTACCATCCAAGTTATTTCTCATATCAATCAGGATCGCGGATTTCTATTTGTTTGATTTGCTGAGTGTATTGAGAAAGAGATAAAAACTCTTTGATAATTCATGATTGAGCCTCACTTTTAAGTTGTTGCTCTCGGAGTTATATTGGAGTTTAGTCCATACAGATTGCCGAACTAATTATTGGGTGTGGTTGTTATACCCGCTTTTTCAGTTGTACATACGTGTTTGTGGGTAAAAAAGACCTGCAGGAGTTTCCGGAAAAAAATGGTGGAAAAGAGGCAAGTGCTCGCTGAAGCAGGTGCTCGAAGTTGCAAACCGCGTGAACCTTTAAACAAATGTACTACACAGGAGTACTTTGAGTTCGAGAGACTAATCTGTAGGACCCTGGCCTAAACCAAGACAATGGTCGTTCCAGGTCCAATTCGGTCACAAGAGGAGGAGAAGGGTCGGTCTGTAGGGATGAAAGCTGAGATTGTGTAGAGATCAATAGAGATTGATATATTGGTGATGTGATGTGTTGAACTGCTGTGAAGATGATTCTCTGTGTTGACAAGAAAAATCTTCTGAAAGTGTTTGATAACTTTACTTTTTGTAGGTTTTCTTATGAATCTTGTTAGTATTATCAAAGCATAGGTTTCAAAACTATTTATTGTAGCACATCAATCTCCTGTAAGTGGTGACAGTTGAAGGTAGTGGAAGAATGGGGAAATGGGAGATCGTGTAAAAACCATTTTCACTTTGCACGAAAGTCTGGATTGATCGACCCATCCACTATTACATTTACTACTTAACTGTCAGTAAGACTTCTCTCATCATGGATGTACCTCACATCGCAATGTGATGTAGGCCGCCAGACCTATAGCGCCCCCTAAGCTAGTAGCTGACTAATCCAAGAGATTAACTAAATAAAGAGGCACTTGACGAGGTGTCAGCTCGCAAATAATAATTTTCTACTTCTTTTTACACTAGCAAGTAGTATAATGAAAGCAGGATCGTCCAAGGGAGGTGTATTAAGCAAAAGTTGTTATGCAAATACTCTTAGCAAGATGATTTTGTTATAGAAATTCTGGAAATTGTAAAGTTGTATTCAAATATGAGATGGAATTGATTAAAGGTTAATCCTCGGCCACGGAATATAAATCAAATTGACATAAAGCTACGTTCTTTGCATCATCTCGTTACTAACAACCCTAGAATAATTAGTACGCTCAACTATCCTGTTATTATCTCCTAAGCTCACCGGATACGGAACCGCTCGGCTACTGGTTTCTACTTGCGAAGTTCCCTAGAGGTACGCTTACTAGGTGTGACTTAAACAAATGATTTACGTTTTATGAGATAAGGTTGCTCCTAGTGATGAACTCAAAAGCATGAATCACCTGCTAGTGTCAATTTGTACATATGGGTACTTAACAAAGTCACATCATCAGCACCCACATATTGCTACTTGTGTTTAATTCTCTAGACAATTACGGGTCGAAGAAAATATAAACTAGCAATAAGATTGTGACATAACTGTTTAATTTCGAACTTAAACAATTAAGGAACAATCCAGAAGCATTATTAGCATGGTAGAAATCAAACAATAACTAAACTTGCGAGAAAACGAGCTATTGCATATCAATCATGAGTTCATATTTCGGGCTTTGAAATCACCCTCAATCAAAAATAGTTTTAGTTACTCATAGTTTTGGAGTTCATCATCAATAATATAAAAGTAAAGAAGATGAAAGATAAAAACGAAAGCAAACCCTAGCTGCAGCTATCTCCCAAAAGCTCCAAGTAGAATACGTGATCCTAAAGTTGTAGAAGACTTTTCCTTTTGTATCTCCTCTTGTTCCAAAATTAGGTCTAGTCTTTAAAGATCCAATAGATAAGAGTCCACCAAGCCCAAGTTTGAGAAGAACCCATGTAGAAAATCTCTGGGTCAGCGCCAGAGTCAGCTGTTAACTTGTCTGAATGGGATGAGTTGCCAGGCCATAGTCTCTGCCACTTTTCAAAGGCCAGGCCTATGTTGCATCATCGTTGCACATGACTATCTTCTGCTCCACTTGCTTTCCCAGCTGCAACTGCAACCTCAGATTAACACAAGCATCTGTAGTTGTAACTCCATTTGTAATCCCAGTTCCGTTCGAATTCACCAGTGCCTTCACTTCAGCTGCAATTCATTCGAGCAGCAAACCAACTGCAACAACAGTTCACCACAGACCACCACCAGAAACCACCATCTCAATGCACATCTCCCATGACTTCACTGTACAACATGGCACCAGTACAGCTGCATCTGTTACAAATCACAGCTCCATCACTCCCTGCACTTCAGTTCATCTCAATAATAACAACCAATTTCTCCCTCATCTCCAACTTGTTAACAGTATCAGCAGAAACCCCAAAATCCATCAGAAACACCAACACACTTCCCTGTAATGAGCTCAAGCCATCTGAACTGCAACTTCACATACATCATAGCACCAATAGTTTGCAACTTCATCGAACTAGCCTAGCCATTATGACCATGGAAGCAACAAATTAAGCCACCTGCAATTCAGTTACTCCACATGCAATTTCATATCATCACCTGCAGTTCATACAAACTAACTGCAACATCAGTTCATGCCTTCACACAACTCCATCTGCAGCTTCCATTCAAGTCCATAGGTCCCTGCAATTGCAACTCTTGCCTGCAAAGTTATTCCCAACTCTTCTCATCCTCAACTGACCCCAAATTCATCTTTTCCTGCTGTTGACAAAAACACCCACTAGACAGCGCCAGTACTCTTCATACACAGCAAATTAGCTCGCGGCAACCATCTACAGAATCACCTTCTTTCACTGACCTACCAGCATCACCAGTAGTCATCATTGTCCTCGCCTCAGGTCCATGTACACTACAACCAATTGCAGCTGTAATATCACCTGTAGACCTAACATTCATCTACATTAGTACTTCAGTTCAGCTTATCTTTCAATTGCCATCACCATCACATGTGGCTTATTTCCATTGTCACCACCAATCCCAGTTCATATGCAATTCACCAGCTTCTTCTGTAATCCTGAACTTTTGAATATCAATGGCACCTTATTGTGCAGTACCCAACCTGCACCTTAGCTGCAACGCCATTGTCAAATCTATCTTCAGTTACTGCAAACTGAGTTATAACCCTAGCACCTATAGCTGCAATATACACAACACCAAATTCACCTGCTAACTCCCAATTCCTGAAGCATAACCATCGAAACTCCACCTGAAATTACCATCTCCTGGACCTAACATTCATCTAAATAGCATTCATTCATTCAGTTCAATCAACTTCTCATCTTTCAGTCCAAACCCATTTCAGATCCTGCATCTGTTCTTCACTGAACCCTTCTTTCATCTCCATCTCACACAACCAAAACCACCACTGCAACAGCTGCAACAAGGTTTCTTCAAGTCCTGCAAATTCCAACCATCTGAACCAACTACCATCACCAACAGTAGCTTTTGACTTGCATACTGGAATTCGAACTAAACCCATGTCCAGTTTCATCTCTTCTTCATCAGCAGCAACTTTAATCCACCAAACCCTAAAACTTCAATCGATCCATAGTAAACCTAGATTTAAGAGTTAACATCATCCACAAGTGATATTAAACCCAAAATTAATTGAATCAGAGATCAACCCAACTCAGTCTCCACCATCAATTTCTTGTATTTCATCACCAATTCTTCAATCTCCTTCTTGTTTTCTCCATTTAACAGTGACACAATCAATACTAACAGCATCTGGTTCATTCCTCAATTCGCAGAACCAGCACATCATCTTCCTGAGATTTCGACTCTGAATCATCACTGGATCTGTAAACTATGTGCCGCCATTTCTCTTGATTTCAGGTAGTGTGAAAGAAAGAAGAGCCAATGATGATTTTTCTCTGAAGTTTAGGTCTTCTGTAGGAATTGAGGTTGGATCTAACCACCCCAGCTCTGAGAACCCCAGAGTGTAGGCACCCAGCAATCAGATTCAAGCCACCAACAGTGACAATCCTTTATCCCCCACTTTGCTCCCAGCAGTGCTTGCATATTGAAATGACGCTTTCGCCTTTCGTGCTCTAAATGGACGCCTTCATCCACCAACAACGTCTCTTACTTCTCAAATCCACTTTTTCTCTTCAATTTCTCTTCATCACTAAAGTTGTCGTGCTTTTCAGACATATATATTTGCATCACTAAAGCCGTCATGCTTTTCAGACAGAGATGAAGAAACAAAAGCAAATAATGAGAAATAATCCGCCTCCAACACTTTTTCCCTTTTAAGCGACGTTTCAACCTCTTTTATTCCAAATGACTCCAAAGTACCTAAATACTCAAAAACAAACATAAGATACATATTTTACAAGAAAACCAAGCAAAGAAAGCATAAACAATAGATAAATATCAAAGGTGTTTTAGACACCTATCAGCACTAAGAATCTAAATCATAAATTTAAGCATTCAATTAAGAGATCTACTATAAAACTTAACCCAAAATTAGCCTCGCTCAGAAATATATATACAAGAACTTCTCTCAAACGATACATATACAATAGTCATTTGATTTGCAAATAAAACATACAACATAATAAATATAACAATATTAAACTAATTAACGGAGTCATCTCCTTGAAGCTTTCACTGTGCAACTCTGATCTGTATCTGAAACTGAAAGTGGGAATGGGTGAGCACATCACCCTTAAAAGGGGTGCCCCGTAGGAATAACATTTAACTTTCATGCAATCATTGGAAATGATTTGAAAATAATTCTTGTTTTCCCTAACACTAAAACGCAACCAATTTCACATAGGTAAACAATCATGTATATGGAACTAACTCCTTCCAAACAAAATATAATATGGTGACTCATCCACACCCAGATAGCTATATGGTGAACTCGTCCCGCACCTATTAAGCATAGCTCGAAAGTGAGTAGTATAAATGAAGGAGCAACATCCTATATACCACAAATGAAAATTCTCATTTCCAAACAATCAAATGGAAATTCTTATTTCCCAAACAATTCACGAAGACAAACAAAGCATTACAATTCCTTTCCAAGTAATGGAAAGATTAAAAGAAATCAACACTACTTTCGGAATTTTAAATAAAACAATGCATGTAATACACAATCAGATAATGCATGAATTTGTTAAACTTAAACTTTGGTAAAAGAAAACAACAATAATCACAAAAGAGTTAAAAGTATTCCAACCTCTTTTGATGACAAGCCACGCCTACCTCGAGATCCACGATCCACTGGTTCATCCTTTGAATCGATCGTTGTTAATAAAGACTAATTGTTAATCACACAAAACTCTAAGAATCTATCCAAGATGGCTCACACAAGAATTATACAATTCTATCTAATGGTTCTAAGCCCATTATGGTATCTCAAAATCTACCTTTAACATAACTAAGAGTCTACTAATCCAATTAGGTTGATTCTATAGCCCCGAGCTAAGTCTTATGATTATCTACAACTTTGTAGAAGAAGCCAAAGGCTAATTCAGACCATAAATGGTCCAAAACATCTAATTAATCAAACTAGTCCTAAGCCCCAGTTCTCTACTCTGGCCCATTGAGCTAAGACCTGGTCCTCTTGAGTCAACTAACGGTCACTAACGGTCAAAGGTCAGCTAACAGTCAACGTCCATAGTCAAGTCAAGGTCCTGGTCAAATGGTCAAAGGAATTAACTCAGTCAAGTTTCACTGAGTCAAATAGGGTCAACTGAGTTAAACTAATTCAACTCATTCACACCATAACATTCAGATATGTCAGCTAAACTGACTAGGATGATTAATAGGCCTAAACTCAAGGTTGCACAAGTTCATACAATTCAACAACTACAATTCTTAACAATAAACATTCCCAAATCAAACTTCATAATTCATTTACAAATAAAAACTCAGCTTACCTTTGATTGCAGTTGCAAGCCTGCACTGGAAGCACTAACTATAATCCTACAACCCCCATTATCAACCCTAACTCAGAACATCTCAATTCTGTGAAAATCTACACTCTGCAGATTCCACCAATAGTTCATGTAACCAACACATACCATTCTCAACTGATATTTAAACTCAGTAACCAACCATAGTTTCAACTTCATTCTACAACATTAACTTCAACAGCTGCACAACAAGACAATGCCACCTGCAGCCCCAATTACATAAATCTCCACCTCAAACATCTAACCTCAACCTCAAATACACAGACCACACCACACATCACTAGACTGTTATTGCAACTTCAGATTCATATCCTCAATAATGTCTCAATCTATTACTTCAACCACCATTTCCACAGTCTTGTAATTCATCAATCCAACCCATGAACTGCAACACCACCATCTATCCCCTGAATAATACTAGTTGACACTCCACTCGAAATATTAGAAACACCATCAACACCCTGTAGTTCAAATATCCAACACCAAGTCTACTCCATCTATAACCAACTTACATCATCTGCAATTCTATCTCAGCACCAGCAACACCTCTGACTTCACATCAAACCTAAGAACAACTAATACTCCAATAGACTATAACATCACAATTTAATTCCACCTACAACTCAGTTCAACAATAAACACCAACATCTCCAACATTACAAACAACCTCATCATCAACAACATTTATGTCAAACTCACAAACTGCAATACAATCTCAAACCTCATCTGCAACAACCATTTAGAATTATACTTCATTCCTACCAGAATAACATCCTATACATTAATCTAAATCTCCAAGACATGTACAACCATCCCCTGTCGTTCATGTAACCTAACTCCATCTGCAAATCCCTTCTCAACACACAAAACAACTTCATAACTCTAATCTAAATTACAATTCACAGATTCACCATGCTTGAGTAATATCCTCATCAATTCATAAACAATTACATATAATTAAATAAACATCATTTAAGAAACACTATTTTACCTCTTTCGAAAATCTCTGAGTTCTGAATCAACACCAACATCATCTTCATCACTTTCTTAAACAGAGAATCAAACCCTAATCCTTTATCAGCTTCAATCACAATTTCCAGAACAGTAACTGTCGATCTCAAACAATTATTCGGCCTAAACCCAATTCCTGACTAACCCATCTTTAAATCTTTCATTTAAACTCTTAATTTCATCTTCTATTTCTTCTTCTGAGTTCATCTTACAAACCATAACTTATAATTAAATTTCTCTTCTATCATCTATCTGTAACTTCAATTCAAACAAAACCCACTCGTTGATTCCATCTGATTCTTCTTAAATCATCAAATACTCTCGATTCAACTCTTACTCTCTTAATCTCAATTCCAAATTCATCTCACAGCAACCCTAATTAATCGATTACTCAAATCTCTGATTTCATCTTCAATTCCATAACTAAAACTCACAAAACCCCATCTTCAGTTCTAGCAAGACCCCGTGAATCCATTTCTAATTTCGAACTTTAAATCATCTTTTTGAGAAACCCTAAATATGCTAAAAAATACATTAACACCTCCATCAACTCTTCGTCAACACCAGTAACAACTTCTACTGCATCAGTTCTTCCTCGTCGATTGATTCTCTCAACAGAATTCTCAAGTCTCGCTCACAATCGTCAGCAACAGAAAGAAAATGGAAGAAGAATAAATGAGAAGAAGGAAGAAGAAAGAAAAAAAAATAGAAGTCCTTGATCTTATCGATTTGGTTTTGAATTATCCACAGAGGGTGCCTTGAGAAGGAACTCATTTGCCTTGATAACACTCTAAGATGAAATACCCATTTTACCCTTCACATAAAAATAAGAGATATCTTCTTCGTCCGATATCCGAATGACACGTTCGAGTAGTCCATTTCGCATTACTTTTCGAGATCTATCTAACGGTACTAATTTCGTATCTATTATGTTGTTAGATTAATTCTTATTAATTAACGTTCGTGTTAAACTAATCGAGTTATTATCAGCTAATTCGTCTCTTGACTGGTCTAATAGAATTGACGATCTTGAGGGTCTTTACATTCTCCCCACCTTATACATTTTCGTCCTCGAAAATCAAACCACCCTTCTGGTCTTCAAAAACTCCCAACCTTATTCAGAATCCTATGTCTTGTCTTAGCGCAAACAACATAAAACAAAGCATAAACCTAAATGACTTTCTACAACTAAAATTTGTGGCTCTAGGTTCAATTACCAATTTATATTTTATGAGACATGTGTATCTAATTACAAGGGAGATTCCTACGAATATTTCGAAGTGAATTTATAACTATCGGTTTCCTAAGGAATTATACTAAACTTCTATGATCGGTCATCTCTGAATGCAGTTGCCCTGTCAAGGTTGGCCAAGCCCAACAATGCCTTCCTACGAACAAAGAAAACACAACCTTCACTATTCCCCAATGTTGGATTAACTAAGTATTAATTTATTAAGATTAATTAGTCTCTAAACTTTTATCGTAACTGGTGTAGTCTGATAAATTTACTTCGTAAAATATATAAATAGTTTACATCATTTTAAACAATTTAGTCATCTGAGCTTATTTATTTATTTTATCAATATAAGTATTTCATGCCAAATTATAATATCTGATATTTTTAACTTTACTGTGATACCATATAAGTTTTCCAAATATTTTCTATTATAAATTTACTACCAGTTTAATTACTCAAATATTATTATCAACTGTGTTATTATTCTCATTATTCTTAAGTGAATAGTCTAGTTGGTATACTAAGCCTTAATCTTGTAAATATAATTATACTTTCACGTAAAGATTAACATAACATATTTTTATTATTCAGATTGAATCTGTATACTATATCTTGTTAAATCTTGGCGCTGGTAATTTAATATATGATTTCAATTTGAATCTGCATAAAAAATCTTAACATGTCTTAATAGTCTTTAGATTTTGATATTATTAATAAGTATCTTTTTCATAGGCAAATTTATTCTTCTTTAAGTCTAAGTTTGTACTAAACATTCAAGTACTATGATATCACTTCATGTGTATAATTTAGTGATTCAGTAAATCCTTTATTGGACTAAAGATAATCTAGGTATAAGATCGTTAACAAGTTTAGTATTTATTTTATGTATCATATAACCTCATGATCTTAATCCTACCTAATAAGTCTTATATTATCTTTCTGGTTTGAACGCAAACACATAATTCTAAATTGATTAGTTAATTTGCAAAAACTTAATTGTAGATAAGCACTAATAATTTTCCATTGATATTTAATCATAACCATTATTTTATCACTATATATTTATAAATGAGATTTTAATTTAAGTTATGCTTAGTATATATTAATTTTTCATTTCAAAAGATGATTAAATCTATTTACGAAAAAGGATCCTATCAATATAAGAATTTATTTCTTTTAATTCCAATATCACACTAAGTATCCGAATACTATTATTACTACTTCATGTGTATGTGTTTCATTTTAAAAGTTTACTAAATCATTTGTTAGACTAAGATAATTTGGATATAAAATTACTAACAAGTTGAGTCTTTTTATTTTATATATTATATCTTCGCTTTCTTAAGTCTAACGCCTAATAAGTATTATATTAATTATCTACTTTAGACGAAAAAAACATATATCTCTAATTTGTAATCAGTCCGATTTACAAAACTTCATCGTGCATTCATAATTATTTAATCATAATTATTATTATTTTTTTCCGTTATATATCCTTATTGAGATTTTAGTTAAGTTTAATATAATACTAATTGATAAATGCTAACACTACTTTATTAAAATTATTATTACTGTTATTATCATAGATGGTCGAACTATTATTCTAAGTACTCTTCCAATTCCAATATTGTTGAGTCACAAAAATATTACTAACATTTATGTAATTACAAATAATCATTGATTTTATGCGTAAGTCAAGGTGCTCATTAAGTTTGTATGTGACTTTCAAGATCTATCAATAATACTAATCTTATTATTTCTATAATATTAGATTGTTTAAGTGTTCGTAATTTTTAGATTAATTATTCTCAAATCCTGATTAGTTAAAGTTATTGGTGTACCCTACAATTTTTACCATATACAAACAACCAAACAAACAAATCAATCAATCAAATAAATCTTTTAATTATAGATAATTTTTAGTGATGAAGATTTATCTCACAAACCCAACCCAGTTCCAAGCTAACCCATTTCACTAACTGGCACTGTTATTTCTATCTTTTCCCATATAAGATCTAACAGTGAGCTCTGATACCAACACTGTAGCGCCCCCTAAGCTAGCAGCTGAATAATCGAAGAGATTAACTAAATAAAGAGGCACTAAGAATCTAAATCATAAATTTAAGCATTCAATTAGGAGATCTGCTACAAAACTTAACCCAAAATTAACCCCGCTCAGAAAGATATATACACAAACTTCTCTCAAATGACACATATACAATAGTCATTTGGTTTGCAAATAAAACATACAACATAATAAATATAGCAATATTTAACTAATTAACGGAGTCATCTCCTTGAAGCTTTCGCTGCGCAATTCTGATCTGTCTCTGAAACTGAAAGTGGGAATGGATGATCACATCACCCCTAAAAGGGGTGCCCCGTAGGAATAACATTTAACTTTCATGCAATCATTGGAAATGATTTTAAAACAATTCTTGTTTTCCCTAACACTAAAACGCACCCAATTTCACATAGGTAAACAATCATGTATATGTAACTAACTCCTTCCAAACAATATATAATATGGTGACTCGTCCCACACCTAGATAGCTATATGGTGAACTCGTCCCGCACCTATTAAGCATAGATCGAAAGTGAGTAGTATAAATGAAGGAGCAGCATCTTATATACCACAGATGCAAATTCTCATTTCCAAACAATCAAATGGAAATTCTTATTTCCAAAAAAATTCACGAAGACAAACAAAGCATTACAATTCATTTCCAAGTAATGGAAAGATTAAAAGAAATCAACACTACTTTCGGAATTTTAAATAAAAAAATGCATGGAATACACAATCAGATAATGCATGAATTTGTTAAACTTAAACTTTGGTAAAAGAAAACAACAATAATCACAAAAGAGTTAAAAGTATTCCCACCTCTTTTGATGACAAGCCACGCCTACCTCGAGATCCACGATCCACTGGTTCATCCTTTGAATCGATCGTTGTTAATAAAGACTAACTGTTAATCATACAAAAACTCTAAGAATCTAGCCAATATGGCTCACACAAGAATTATACAATTCTATATAATGGTTCTAAGCCCATTATGGTATCTCAAAATCCACCTTTAACATAACTAAGAGTTTACTAATCCAATTAGGTTGATTCTATAGCCCTTAGCTAAGTCTTATGATTATCTACAACTTTGTAGAAGAATCCAAAGGATAATTCAAATCATAAATGGTCCAAAACATCTAATTAATCAAACTAGTCCTAATCCCAAGTTCTCTACTCTGGCCCATTGATCTAAGACCTAGTCCTCCTGAGTCAACTAACGGTCAAAGGTCATCTAACAGTCAACATCCATAGTCAAGTCAAGGTCCTAGTCAAATGGTCAAAGGAATTAACTCAGTCACGGTTCACTGAGTCAAATCGGGTCAACTGAGTTAAACTAATTCAACTCAGTCAGACCATAACATTCAGATAGGTGAGCTAAACTGACTAGGATGATTAATAGGCCTAAACTTAAGGTTGCACAAGTTCATACAATTCAACAACTGCAATTCTTAACAATAAACTTTCCCAAATCAAACTTCATAATTCATTTTCAAATACAAACTCAGCTTACCTTTGATTGCAGTTTCAAGCCTGCTCTGGAAGCACTAACTATAATCTTACAACCCCCATTATCAACCCTGACTCACAACATCTCAATTCTATAAATCCCAAACTCTACACTCAGCGGATTCCACCAATAGTTCATGTAACCAACACATATCATTCTCAACTGATATTCAAACTCAGTAACCAACCATAGTTTCAACTTCATTCTGCCACATTAACTTCAACAGCTGCACAACAAGACAATGCCACTTGCAGCCCAAATTACATAAACCTCAACCTCAAACATCTAATCCTCAACCTCAAATACACAGACCACACCACACATCACTAGACTGTAATTGCAACTTCAGATTCATATCCCCAATAATATCTCAATCTATTACTTCAATAACCATTTCCACAGTCTTGTAATTCATCAATCCAACCCATGAACTGCAACACCACCATCTATCCCATGAATAATACTAGTTAACACTCCACTCGAAATATTAGAAACACCATCAACACCCTGTAGTTCAAATCCCCCAACACCAAGTCTACTCCATCTATAACCAACCTACATCACCTGTAATTCTATCCCAGCACCAGCAACACCTCTGTCTTCACATCAAACCTAAGAACAAATAATACTTCAATAGACTATAACATCACCATTTCATTCCACCTGCAACTCAGTTCAACAATAAACACCAACATCTCCAACATTACAAACAACCTCATCATCAACAACATTTATGTCAAACTCACAAACTGCAATACAATCTCAAACTTCATCTGCAACAACCATTTAGAATTATACTTCATTCCTACCAGGATAACATCCTATACATTAATCTGAATATCCAAGACCTGTAGAACCATCCCCTGTCGTTCATCGTAACCTAACTTCATCTGCAAATCCCTTCTCAACACACAGAACAACTTCATAACTCTAATCTAAATTACAATTCACAGATTCACCATGCTTGAGTAATATCCTCATCAATTCATAAACAATTCAATATAATTAAATAAACATCATTTAAGAAACATTATTTTACCTCTTTCGAAAATCTCTGAGTTCTGAATCAACACCAATAACATCTTCATCACTTTCTTAAACCGAGAATAAAACTCTAATCCTTTATCAGCTTCAATCGCAATTTCTAGAACAGTAACCGTCGATCTCAAACAATTCTTCGTCCTTAACCCAATCCCTAACTAACCCATCTTTAAATCTTTCATTTAAACTCTTAATTTCATCTTCTATTTCTTCTTCTGAGTTCATCTTACAAACCATAGCTTATAATTAAATTTCTCTTCTATCATCTATCTGTAACTTCAATTCAAACAAAACCCACTCGTTGATTCCATCTGATTCTTCTTAAATCATCAAGTACTCTCGATTCAACTCTTATTCTCTTAATCTCAATTCCAAATCATCTCACAGCAACCCTAATTAATCGATTACTCAAATCTGTGATTTCATCTTCAATTCCATAACTAAAACTCACAAAACCCTATCTTCAGTTCTAGCAAGACCCCGTGAATCCATTTCTAATTCCGAACTTTAAATCATCTCTCTGAGAAACCCTAAGTCTGCTAAAAAATACATTAACACCTCCATCAACTTATCATCAACACTAGTAACAACTTCTACTGCATCAGTTCTTCCTCGTCGATTGATTCTCTCAACAGAATTGTTTAGTCTCTCTCACAATCGTCAGCAACAGAAGAAAATGGAAGAAAAAGAAATGAGAAGAAAGAAAAGAAAAATAAAAGAAAAATAGAAGTCCTTAATCTTATCGATCTGGATTGAAGTTATCCACACAGGGTGCCTTGAGAAGGAACTCGGTTGCCTTGATAACACGCTAAGGTGAAATGCCATTTTACCCTTCACATAAAAATAAGAGATATCTTCTTCGTCCGATATCCGAATGACACGTTCGAGTAGTCCATTTCGCATAACTTTTCGAGATCTATCTAACGGTACTAATTTCGTATCTATTCCGCTGTTAGATTATTTCTTATTAATTAACGTTTGTGTTAAACTAATCGAGTTATTATCAACTAGTTCGTCTCTTGACTGGTCTAATAGCATTGACGAGCTTGAGGGTATTTACAAGACCATAACCCTAGTGATATCCCTTCATGTGACATGAATTGATATCTCATGTGTGAGTGGTTAATCTTTGACCTAAGATTATAAGTCTTATGAATTGAACAGACGAAGTTCAAGATTGTGATGGATAAAGCATGGAATGTTAAAACAGTAACATGCTCGACCATGGATGTTGAATTAGGTCAATGATGACCGTGACATATCATTATGATAGTTTAAGCGGTAATGATAGTCGAATGATGGTTTTATGAGATTGCTGGATCGATCATAAACCATTATGTTGGTGCACTGAGCACTTATCAAAATAACCATTGTTGAATGATCATAAAAGACCTCTTTCGATTCTCGTATCATGAGTCAGACGAATGACAATAAGAGATCATAATGGTTGACAGATGAACCAATAAAATACTGATAGTTGGATCAGTATTAAATTCTCAAATATTGATAGCTGAATCAACATGAGGAATACTGCAACTCGAATATTGATAGCTGAATCAATATGAAGAATATTGCTCTCAGCAATTAAATATTGATAGTTAAATCAATATTGCTAGAAATGACGGTTCTAAACCTTTGTTTGCCGTGACCCATTGCTATCTGAAGCAATTAGGATGCATGACAGATGTAACACTGATGATCAGAGCAAGTATTGCTAGTCAGAGAAAATATTGCTAGATCCGTAAATAGTTGGTAGCAAGATCGAATAAAATATTAAAAATATTAACCGAATATTATTTAATTAATTAATTGAAATATTGATTGCTGGATCAATATTAAAATTTTGGTATTTGAATATGTTCAGAATTATGCTAGACAGAGCACTCGGTTCAAAACCATAAGTATGATCAATAGATGATCAGCTGAGAATCAACCAATGGATGAGAGAGGGACCGCCCCTATGAGTGATGGACCGACCATGTAGTATCTGAATGATAGACTAAGCACTTATCAAATTCCCTTGCAGGGCAGTTGGTGAAAGGATGATTAATTGTTTTTTAATCATTATAAAAATCGTGCTTCACTGAGCAATATGTGGTAGAACCTAATCATGGAGAGAGGAGGACTGACCAAGAAGTGTAAAACCGACCCTTGGTGGTTGTGGGACCATATGATAGTGGGCGGATGTCCATTCCCAGTTGCAGGAAGAAGTTTGAACCTATATGGACTCTGGATGATTAATTAGGTCAAAATCATCAAGGATTTTTCAAGCCAAAGGGCTGACCATTACCGTTCATGGTGGCATGCCCGTGTCGCCATTCTCTCCGTGGACCTATCCTAAGAATTTTGGTATTTTATGATTGTTCACCGATTTCATCTTATATGAATAATTTGAGTTTAACTGAAACTCTTAATAGTGGTGGAAGGACCATTATTAAAAATATTAAAATAATATTATTTTAATATTTCTCATGATGGTATAAAGATAAGTCATGATGATTGGGAGACCGCTTGCTTTGCTAACCACATGATTCATGGAGAGACTTAAAGAGTTTTGATTGAAAGAGTAATCCTTGAAAGAGCAAAATTCTAATAATAATATTTTAATAATGATAAAATAAGGAAAAGAGGGGAGGGCCGGCCAGAACTGACAATATTTTAAAATAATGACCCGTTCGTTTTTGCTATTTCCGACTGTTTGCATGTTATGTTGCTAAGGTTAGTCCTATTTTAGAAATATTGCTAACAGTGGTTATCAATTTACTTGGGGTTTACTAAATTTGTAACCCCTATTAGTATCCATGCTTAACACCTACTCTTAGAACATATGAATGATAGGGCTTGCAAATTGAGAATACATAATAGCCTGTGTCACCTAGTGGAACAATAGTCTTATGCCATTCAATTTGTGTTGAACTACTTTAAAATTCGTTTTGTAACAAAATGTGAATCAAGGTTGTATGGACATTGGTTCAATACTTTTCACAAAGGTGCCATCCAAACCTGTGGGTAAACCTGAAAGGGTGTCCAAAAAAATATCTTCTAGCGCTTTTTGTGTTGCAGCTATAATTAATCAAGTTCTCGCATAGACCCAAGGCACACATTTGCAGAGTTTTCACCACCATAGCTTGATATTAATGGGAACAAAAAAAAAATCCAATTTTACACCCCTGGTTTCAAAAGAGAGGAAGCAATAGGACAGAATGCACAAAACTAAGATTTCTTGACATCGTGGAACTGACGACAAAAATATTTAAATACAACCGAAAAGATCAATATATGAAACAATTTTTTTTCCATCATTATAAGACGAAAGTTGAGCCTATGATACAACTTAAATTCTCCTCGGCCTTGTGTATTCATAATCACGTCCAGGAATCACAGTTGCAACCACTAATAATTATGGAGGGTGTGGAAGGGATTCGTAGTCGCTGTGAAGGTTGGATCAGAAGCTGCACAATATCGAGTAAAATATATTTATCATAATCCTCTTTAAGAAAAATCAGATATAAGCATGACCAAGAAAACATAAGATCCACAACCATAGTGAGAATTTTTAAATGTGCAATTCAGTTTAATGCAGGTGTGACTTTCGGCAATCTATTAACTTCTGTTTGGTCGTAGATGTAAAATTTTAGGTCCCTTAGGAAAAATATTCTAAGACCCCATGACATTTGACATTTATAAAACGCAGAAGCTAATACGCCATCCATCCTAGAACTAAAGCTTCGTGTTGACTAATATTTTCTGTTTCTAAATGAATTATAAACTTATTGGGAATTCATTTTTTTTTTAAATAGAAGTGGTCATTGAACAACTTAAAGCTGAATTCAACCCAATACTTCTCCACAAAAAAAAAAGCAAGGTAAACCAAAACCGGCATTCGGACAGTCTCAGAGTTATGAGAAACATTCCATGTATTTGTTAAAGAAGTAACAACTACAAAACTATGAAGTAGGGGAGGGTGTTGATAGAGGAATTAATATTTTCAAGTGACATACATGTTTTGAAACCTGGACCGGACGTTAACCCAATAAAATCACTGGGTCAGGGTCAAATGGATCAACCAGTGGGTCAGAATCAAATGGATCAACCAGTGAGTCACCGGGTCAAACATATAATGCATCCTAACTTTGAAATAACACTAATCAGAAATCGTTAGTATTAATTCTTATCCTCAAAGTCTGGTACACTTTGCAAAAGACAAAATAATGGGGTGGATAGTTATTTTTAAAACAGTGTAAGGATCGTTAAATAAATATGTTAACCCTATTTCAAAATCCCAATCTCGTTTACTGGCTCTTTCCTATCTTCTTATCTCTCTATCAAACGTACCAATACAGTAGAAGAAGGAAACCGACGACCTTCTCTCTTTCTTTTCTTCAATTTTATATTTACTAGTTTTTCACCCGTGTGATGCACAGGTCTGATTATTGCTTATGGATTATAGAATGCTCTTTTTATATAGAGAATACATTACAAAACCAAGGTAATATGAATAATAAGTGTGCAAGAAAATAAAATGAATAAAAAAGGGCTAAGCCTGAAGAGTGATAAAAATTTATAAGCTTTGATGAGACTCATCTTTGTTATAAGCCGCTGTTAAACAAAAACAAATTCTAAAAGGAAAATCAAAATTCTTGATAGTAACAATCTCATACCACATGAAGCTATTAACACCATTAAATTTGATCAAGTGATTAAATTTATTACTTGATCCAAACTATGGTTAGTTGTTCCGATGATTAAGATTTACGACAGCAAAAATCTAAATTCATATGGTAATAAATCTACGATTAATTTGAAATGTCGGTCCTTATTTTCCCACTTCACAGAATGTACAGAAAAGATTATTGTATTAGTTCCTATAGAGGGTGTTCTGGTCAGTCTAGATAGTTTCATGTTTCTTTCCTAGACTTTCATTATTGTTTAAAAAATAATCGTTGTAATTAGTAGTCTTCATTGCGATGAAGAGTTTGAAGTCAGACAATGGGGGTACGATCTCTTAACAATGTTAAAAATTACACATAGTTCAATAGTAACGGAGAGAATTGAAGTCGCGAAAAATCCCAAAGAGTAACTAATATTCTTCACCATAGGTAGTTGAAAATTCATGATCTAAGAACCATAACATTTACTGGAACAAAAAGGACCCTGCAGTTTTTCCATAGAAAAGTTGGATACAAACAAAAAACGCAATAAAGTTATCTAATAATTTACTTCTGAGCACAACTACAGAAAACCGAAAGAACAAAGAGACGAAGTAATCTGCATCACAAATGATATATATTTTCAAAAAATAAGTATACATATTCATATTCATCGAGAAAATATAATTCCCTTGATAAGAAATGTTTCACTTTTAATGGAACTTAATATTCAACAGGGATATACATTTTCTATATAAATTTAGATATATATTTAAAATTCGTTAGATATTTATTTGATATATACTCCATATAAAATGCTGAAAAAGTGAATTTAAGCTTAAAAAAAGAAAAGAAAAGAACACAGGAATTTAGCGGAAATGATTTATGTCCCGCGAATTGAATCTCGTGGGTTCATCCCGACTAAGACACTGGGGGTGGGTCCACCCTAAACCCACTCATGCTAAACCGACGGATCAGTAAGGACCCCAATCTTTGTGTCTGGCGGGTTGGACCGCGGGATTCAACCCGCAATCAATGTATCATTCCCCGGAATTTAGTGGAATAGAAGCAAATATTATTTTAAAGGTACATACTTATATTATTGGCCTGGTTTTTTAAGCTTTTATATAACAGTATTTTGGTAGTTTTTGCAGAATTTTTGTATTTGTTAAGATTTTAGTTAAATTGTCTACTAAACTTTAGTTTTTCTTTTTAGTTCTTTTTGTTCCTTTCGATAAGAAAGGTCTCTCGTCGAATTTCTTTTGATAGATAAAATCATCCCATATGGATTTCACTCAACATGCCAAATTTTATTCCTGCAAGAAGGTTATTTGGAAAACAATATTCTACACTTCAATGCAAGGCTTTTCTGTGAAAAAATGTGCAGGAAAATGCGTTCTTGTGCTGATTATCTTATCTTGTTGTTTGATTTTGGGGATGTTACATATGTTGATCATGTCGATCTGTCCGAACCTGATGCTCGTTCATACTGTAATGGTGTACATTGGCATCGATATTAGTATGTACATTACTATGAGTGTATATTGAAGCGAGTGAACTCAATATATTTTAAATGATAGTTGTTTTCTTCGCAACATATTAGATATAACTGATCATGTATTAAAAAAAAATCAGACATAAAATTTTATCACGATAAAACTCAATACCCAAAGACCAACTAATCCCAAAAGTAAAATAACTAAAATTCCAAAAGAATCCATTTAGCGTACAACTTTTATAGGAAATTTCTTCCTGTGTTGCTAAATGTAAACTTTTGCAATATACATAAAATGTTTCTCTTGATATATAAACTATTTCACCAATATTCTCCCTTATCTATTCTCTTCACCTTAGATAAATTTCTCTGTCAATTTTATCACAAAAAGTATACTACCCATTCTGATCATCGGTTGGTCCAAGTTAACTTTTGAATATCACCGTCTATTATACTGTCGAATACTTCTAATGTGTTACCTGATTCTTGTACCTATATTTTTTTTACCAATGTATTAGTTTGTATAATCATCATATAGTAATTATAATTACACAATTAATTTTCAACACCTTAAAGTTACACTGCATCAACTTCTCTGCTACTGCTCCAGCAAAAGTAAAGTAAAGATTGTGTTGGAATTATTATATGTTACCTTCAAGTAAACCTCGTACCTACATGTACCTAAATATATAAACACCGTGTTCAATGTCTATGGAAACCAGGAAGTATTCTCTAAATATTGTACTTCCTGTGATGCCAGTAAAGTACTGCATTCTACACACAGTGAGTAGTAGGTTCTCTCATGAATTATCTCGCCATTGCGTACGTCCCATGTCATATAATCCCATGGATTTCCTTCAACCAAACGAACAATTTTGCAATCCCAGCTATTTTTGCAATACATGTGTATTTATTTCCCTGTCACCACTCAACAACTATTAGTTTACAATAAAGTTATCAGACCATCTAAACATGAGAATATATCATGACTTACCATATTTTTGGAATCCTTCAATAAATTAGTTGCCTCTGAAATAGATACAACTATTGTATCCATGAGAATAAGCAAATAGCATAGAAAAGATAGTCATAGCATCTGTATGAAATTATTAAAAAATAAAGCAATTTATTCCAACCTCCTTTAACCACGTGTCCAATTATCCAAAGTTTAAAGTCCTACAGAGACATAATTTGTGTGACTTGCTATCCTCTTGCCTGGCAGGCAAAGATTTACCTCTGTGGAAAGACCAATTCGTTCGGATCGACATGAGGGTGCAACTACTAAGATAACACGGAATTTGTTCTGGCAAAAGCAAATTGAAATACCCACAATATACAATATTGATTATTCAAGCTAGACCTGTTTCTTGTGCATGATCTTAAGGAGAATCACCATTCAGAAATCCTTATTTGTAGTTTACTACAGCAATGGTCGATTTCTACTATTTTTGGTACGTTTTTTTTTCTTTTAATGGTATACATTTTCTCACATGGGAAACAATTTTTTATAAAAGGGTATATTAAAGAGATTATGCTGTGATCTTTTAATCACTTGTTAAGCAACCCTAGTTATACCATAATAGACGTTTTGCAGCACTAACTGTCCCTATTTTATTAATAGCAACTTTAATTATAAAAAAAATACATACATACTTACAATGAGACAACGAATATATACCTGCTAGGGGTGTAAATTGGGCCGGGCGGGGCAGCCCGGCCTATTTATTAAATGGGACAGTATAGGGCGGGCCAGAACATCTCTTATCCATGATATTAAAAGGGCCGGACGGGCAGGGTTATTTATCTACATTTAGTACCCATGGCGTACCCAAGCCTGTTTTGTAATTTTGGCTCGGGCGGATAGGGCCTTGAATATTACAAACAAATATATATTATACATATATATTGTTAAAAATAAAAAGAAAGTAGTAATAATACACAAGTTTTACTTAAAATTAATAATCAAATACGAGAATTGAGATGGGAATAAGATAAACCAAACTTCCTATAATTTTTCCTGAATTGAATCATCAGAAAAGGAAATTGCCTTAGATTTTGCTCAATATTTTCTCTATATGGTTAACAAAATTAGACTCCTATGGAACAAAAGTTAAGAAATACATATGAAAACTATGAGGGTTGACTGTATTAAGTATATGTACCAAGTATATTCTAGGATAAAACAAATGAGAACAATCACTTAGGCTAGGTAAATGGATAATACTGGCGGGCTAACATGGCGGGTAGCATTGACGGGATAATATGAAGGGTATTGGGCCGGACAAGAAAATTTGAATTGTGGCATGTGCTCGCCCTCTTATTTAAATGGGCTAGGTCGGGTCAGCCCGTAAAGGACCACGGTCACCCATGGGCTGTCATGGAACAATACGGACGGTACTGGGCGGGCTGCCGGGCAAAAATTACACCCCTGATACCTGCGCCACCAGCAGGGTTTGTTTCTAGGAATAGTTGTATGCTTAACTCATACATAATTACATATGCAACATAGCTTGATATGAGAGAATCTTAGTGTGCCTAGGGACTCAGGAATGCTTCATTCATTTTCTCTATATTTTCCCCATTACACCGTTAAACAACTTCGGTACTTTGACTTTCACCATTTCTTGCGGATCAATATACATGCTAATGTGTCCCACAAATGGAAAGTTGCTTCTGAAACATGTAAGTAATGTAAAATTCACATTATGCCTCATAGAAAATAAACATGTCATCGTCAAGCTAAAATGGAAGTCATTTAAAACATAAAATAAAAAGGATGTGAAAGAAGCAATATACCTGGTTTGACCAATAATCAATGCCCCGGTGCAAAATGATTCTCAACGTCGCCCCTATCAATATCTTGCACATTTATTTTAGATCCTACTTCCGATGTAATATTTAGCACAAAACGCAAAACTTTGCTTAGAAAATTCCTCCAGAGGAAGCTCATGTACTCTTGCAAGCCGTAACATTGTTCAAAATAAAAGTGTCAACAGCCAACCATTTCCAATGCCTTGTTTAATTTGCACAAATTAGAAACCTACACACTATGAACAGCTACATTATGATCTCTCAATAAATCCCATATCCAACTTTTGATACCGCATCAAATGTATTTTCAGTACAAAATCAAAATAAATTACTGAAAAGCCAACACTTTGCCAATGCCTTTTTTAACTCGCACAAATTAGAAGCCCAGACACTACCTGCTACATTATGATCTCTCAATCCTCCCAATATCCTACTTTTGTTTTCAGTACAAAACCAAACAAAACATTTCATCAGATGTGTTTTCAGTACAAAATCAAACAAAACATTTCGATTTTCTAACTGACAAAGCACTAATGCCCATCAAAAAAAAAACAATTTCCATCTAATAAGTTTTATACTAATAATAACACTCTTAAATAATAACACTCAGGCCTCTGGTGCTTGCAAATTCAGAGATATTGGCAACAACCACTATCATAACCATTTTAGCTTAAGTACTACAATATTTGACATCCTAAACTCCTCTCAAAACTCTCTCCCATTTTGTACCTTTTGTACATAAGACTTTCTTTTTGGTGCACCAGCATAACTCTTTTTTTTTTAACAGTGCGTATTCAAGTAAAGAAAGTTCCTAGGGCTAGAATTCTCAAAGAACCAACACCAAAAAAACAAAATAGAAAGAAGATTCCCAATTCTAAGATTATAAAAGAATACCTCAAGTACTCTTTTCTTCTACCCCAAAACCTAAGCGGATAGCATTAAGAAACATTTGTATAGTAAGGATCAAAGGTAAAACGAACAAAAATTCTAATCAATTAATCAAAACATTAAACGCGGTAAAATAAGCAGATCACACACAGAAAAGTATACAAAATTGAGATGCAAACCCTTCAAGACTTTAAATTTGAGGATGACGAAGCAGGGTTTAAATGAAAACAGACAGAAGGAAAAGAAAAAAGGAATTGAAGATGTGGAAAAAGAAACCTTTAATTCTCTTGCGGCAGGTTAGGTTAGTTTTCTGTGGAAATAAGTTTTTTTTTTCTCTTTTTTGTTTCACGGAATAAATCTGAAAAGCCGAGAATTTCAGCGAGAAAAGAAAGGGTTTGCTCTCGTTTGAGGAATTATAACAAACCCTCATTCAATGGGAAGTATGAGATGTAAGAAGGATTGATTAAAAGCCTAGGATTACCTTATTTTCTTTGCATGTTTTTCTTCTTTTTGTTGATGCGCATGTATTCAAGGTAGAGATAACTATATTTTCCCTTATCATTGTATTATCCCAAGCGCATTGACATTATGCAACTTCCGTTTTTGATTAAATTTGACTCGATGGGTCTGAATGTTCAAATACCCAACGGTAGTTGTAAGGCATATGAAAGCATCAGTATTGACAAATATAATTAATGATTTATGAAATATAGTATTGTTAAACAAAATTAGTCAAATAAAATTAAGGTGACCAAACATGTGGTACAAAAAATCCAGCCATATTATTTTTAATAAATGAAAACCATTTAATTAAAAAGTGACACAAAAACTCCAGGTCAAATAATAATGTGTAAATTTAGTTTTTATTACTTTAAAAAAAGCCAAACATACCCTTTTTACCTTGTCTTCTTCTTCTCTCCTTTCTTTTTTCTAATTATGCGGTCTTCATCTCCCCACCACCATTAACACCAGCAGCAACAAATATCTCTCCATGAACACCATCGCAACACCTCCGTCACCACCAACAACAACACCTCCGTCACCACCAGCAGCAACACCTTCGTCTCCTCCATGAAACCTTCGTCTCTTTTTCTTCTATTTCTATTCAGATCTATCACCAACAGTAGCTCCGCCACCATCAAACCAACCGATGTGTCCAGATACGCCACCAACAGAACCTCCGTCTCCTCCATTAACACCATCATCACCTCCTTCTCCTCCATTAACACCATCATCACCTTCTTCTTCTCCGTCTACAGATTTTCCATCAACAACACCGCCTCCTCTTATTTTTGTTTTTCCCACCAGTACATCAGATCCGCCACCAACACTACTTCTACCTCCTCCTTTTATCATCTAAAACCACCACCAATACCTTCAAATCGGCCACCAACAACACCTCATCTACAATCAACACCAGTACCTGCAGATCCGCTCCCAACATCACCTCCGCCTCCTCGTTCAATCCTCTACAATCACCACCACCACCTTATGATGTTTTCATCACCAGCAAATGATGATACATCTTCAAAGTCGAAATCAATATTGTATTGGAAAATGACAGATTTATGATGAAACCAAAATTGGTTTCATCAAATTCTGACAGTTTTGGTTGGTGAAAACAGTAAACTAATGATGAAACCAAATTTGGTTTCATCATAAACTTGCCTATTTTCTGTCATGAAACCAAAGATTTTAATGATGAAAATTAAGTTTATGATGAAACCAAATTTTGGTTTCACCTGATTTTTGTCTAGTTTATTCGGTCTGACTTGGAAGACGGCATGTTTGGTTTCATCATTGAAGTTACGTTGGTGAAATGACAATATGTGGTTTCGATTGTATGTACAATGGTGGTTTTGATTATATGTGTGTATGAATTGGGAGAATGTGTATAGCAGGGTCTGGTACTGGTACTCCAGGTATTGATGAAGAAGTTTTGTTGGTAGTGGTGGCCTTAACTGAAGTTATGGAAGTGATAAAAAATGGATTAACTGAGTAAGGGTGGTGCTAATGCAATGAGAGTTGTAGTTGAGCTTCAGGTGTTGCATAAAGGACTGGTATGAGTTACAATTAAAGAGGTGTATGTCTGCATTGTTAAAAGTGTAATGAATTGGCTGAAGTTGATGAAACCTAATTAGGTTTCATCGTATTTTTTTCATTTTGTTGAATATTAATATCTGTGAAGCCAATTTTTGATGGTGGGATACAGGTGGATTATTTTTTGTTGAAACTGATTGTAGTTGACGGGGTAATGGTAGTGGTGGTTGTGGTGCTGGTGGTTGTGGCAGCGATGGGGGTGGTGCAGTTGACGGTGGTGGTAGGTTTCATCTTATTGTGGATTGTTTTTTGTTGAAAGTAGTCTTAGTTAATGATGTAATGGTAGTGGTGGTTGTGGTGATTATGGTTGTGGTGGTGATGGGGGCGGTGCAGTTGACGGTGGTGGATGGTTTCATCTTATTGTGTTTCATTTTTTCTTCTTCTTCTTTCTCCTTTCTTTTATGATGAAACCAAAATTTGGTTTCATCTTATTTTGATGAAACCAATTTTTGATTTCATCATTTTTCTGGTGGTGGCGCGGTGGTGGTCGGTGGAGCCGGCGACGACGGGCGGTGGTGGTGTTGCTGGTGGTGGGTTGTTGTTCGTGGTGATAATATAATAAAATTTAAAGGTTGGGTTGATTTTTGTTTTTGTTGGGGTGATTTAAATAATAGAAGGGCAATGTAGACAGTTTATGTTAAATAAGGTTTTTGTGAACATATTGTTTTGGTGGAGTTTTTGTGTATGGATGTGACACTTTTGGGGTTATAACTCACGGACCGATTGTTGGACGTAAAAAAACGAAACGACATATATTTTCTAAACCCTAAGATTCATATATTACCGTACTCAGTAATTCATCCTCGGTTGATACAGTCAAATCTCTTTCACTGTAAGCACCATTCCTTCTTTGAACTGTTTCATCAACCATTCCACTGTGAGCAGCATTCCTTTTTTTAATCTCCTCAACAACATACTTCAAAAGTTTCTAAAGCTGCTGATTTTCCGCCATTCCTTACATCATTGGTTGGCCATAATGTTAGTTGGAATCAAATCAATGGTCCAATAACCCTGGCCTAACAATCAGTAGTCAAATTAGAACTCAAATTTACTGCTGGTTTTGAGGACTATTTTAATTAAAGGTTAGAGAAACGACGGTAGTACGATACTATATTTATACACAAACTCTAAAAAGAACAATTGTTGATCTTTATGCAAGATCAGCAAGATCAATAAACGTTATGGGATTTTTTTATTGACATTGGTCAACAATTTATGAAAAACAAAGAGTTCTTAAAAATCTTACCAAAGTTACCTAGCAGATCAAGAACAGCAGTAAGGACAATGAACGTCGGTTCGAAGAAAGCAGTAAATATGAAACTTGTCTGATCAAAGAAAAAGGAAGGTTAAGACCCATCAGATAATGGAAACGAGATAATTGATATCAAAGAAAGATATGATACGCCAGATCAAATAAATAAGCAACGACCCCATGTCAGATCAAACAAAGCATGAGGGAATTTCCATATAGCTATGTACACTATAAACACACTCAATAAAAAAGGAAAACGTGCATGAAATTCAATACTAAGAATTACCGATAGGTACTATTCTAGTGTTCTTAGTTAGTGGCAGGTCCACCCACTAAAGCCCAGTAACGGTAGGTCCATAATTAAAAGAAAAGAGAAAAATTGACCTAATTTTTTAAGCCCAGGTCCTGCACACGTGTGTAAATATTACGTGCATTTTTAGAATTCCCAAAATAGCCTTTATTATATATAACAGAAACATAAGCCAATTTCTCTCCATATTCTTTTTCTTCTCAGATTCATTTCTCTCTCTCCCCCCCTCTCCCTCTCCTCTTCTCTACTGATGCGGGAAATCTTGTTTTTTCTTCATTCATTTTCTTCATTCTTTAATTTCTAGTTTTTTGTATTAGGATAATTCTAGTGCTCATTAGATCTGATCTCATCTCATCTGAGTATTTGCTTGTTTTTCAGGGCAGGAGATGTGTTTGGAAGGAGAGGAAATCGACAGCTTAAACAACTCTGGAGACTTCGTGGATTATTAGAACGATTATCTGTTGCACTCATTGTTCTTTTGATCTGTATCTCTCTTTTCACTACTTTCAAGAGTACTACCAATCGCCCTGGGATTCACTCCGGTGTAAGTTCTCTCACACTCTTTAACTCATTTCTGTTTCAATTCGCGTTCATAGACATGAATCAAGTTAAGCCCCAGGTATTCAGCAAAAAAGATTTTTATATTTGATGAGATTTAGGAAGAAATTATCATCATCAATCAAATTATTGTTGTATTGTGTGCTGGACACAATCTGAATGATTGGAAATATTGGGAATGATGATGGTGATGATATGAATGGGAACCTATTTTCTTTTTCTTTTTCTTGATCTTGCATTGTTTGGTGATTTTTTCGATCTGTACATATATATGGTCCTTTTTGATGTTTGATTTTTCGATCTCCATGCTTGATTAGTTTATTCTCGTGAAAATAGGTCAGATCTAGATGGATCCTCACATTTTTTGTTTATTTCGTTATGAGATTTGCCTATACTAGTTTCTTTTTGTTAGTTTTAGATTTTTTTCACTTTGTTTTTCTTTATGAACCATCAATACATATATGATGTACTGGTATTTTTGATGAAAATAGTTCAGATCATGCTTGTTTGTTGTTACAAATTGTTTGGATCAGCAGTACATATATGGAATACTGATAAAAATTGCTTTAATTTTGTTGTATTTATAGTTTTTTAATTTTTTTTTGCTTGATCTAGAAGTACATATATGCAATACTGAGATATAACTGTTTTGATTTTTTGTATTTGTAGATTTATAAGTTTTTTTTGACATGCAGTTGATTTTTACTTATGAATCATAGGTACATATAGGAATACTGAAAAGAACTTCCTTAATTTGATTATCTTTTTTTTTTCGCTTCAAAACCACGCTTGTTTGTAGATTCAGATGTTATTATCCACAAGTACATATGTCAGATACTGATATGAAGTGCTCTTTGTTGTGTTTGATTCATAGTTTTGTCACCTTTTTAGTCTTATCCTTCAGTAAGTATGTTAAATACGGTAATATGTCTTTCGATTCTCTTATTTTTCATAGATCGTCACCTATTCTTGTCATGCAGTTGATTTGTAATTCAAGAATCTTTAGTACATATGTCACATAGTGATAGTAAGTGCTTTTTGTTGTGTTTGATTCAGTACGTGTGTGAAATACTGAAATAGATTCTAGTTTTGTTGATGTGTTTTACGCGGTACGTATTCATATACAGGTTTGTACTCGCCATTTTGCAGGTACAACCATGGTTTAATTTCCCTCCTTTTGGTATTGCTTTTTTTCTCCCGCTGATGTACCTATGAAATCCATGAAAAGTAGATTACTGTGTAGAATAGGCTTTCATTGGTGTTTCCTTTTGCCGTGTGTTGTTTTTGCTGCTCAAAACCACCGTTACTCCATTGGTACTGCCTTTTGGTATTGCTTCTCAACCATATGTATCAAACGACATCAAAGTTGGCTGGGAGACAACCGGCCGTTGATGATGAGCATATGGAGTTGGTACTATGGTGTTGAGCTGTTAATATTGAACTAAAGCCCCAACTGCTATGGAGTTGCATTAGCCAATACAGTCTCCATGAGTCGTGTATACAAATAACTAACCTTAAGTTAATTACTATCAAAGAATATTCCTATCTTGCAACGATTTCGTTTTTAAGAATGCATTTTAGCTCCAGTCTGTTCTCCCTGACACCAATGTTGATCTTTTTTTTATCAACTCTATATACAACTAAATGGTTAACCATTTCTTTATTTTTCCTTTGCAGGAAGAGTCGACCAAAGATGAGAAAAATGCTATTGAAAAATCGCCACAATAATAGGGATTTTCCGGTGTAGAATGATTGCTCTCACAGGTTTGGTTCAGTTAATATGTTAACTTAACTTTCTTATTTATCATCTGGACAGTTGTTAATGCTGACTAAGTTGAACACATCAGATGAAACAATGGTTTTGATAAAGCTTAGGAAATGAGCATAAATTGGAGACATGGCGTAGAACTCAGGAATTGATTTAGATGTCTTTGAAAAGAATTCTTCTTCAGTGGAACATTAATTGATTTTTTCCATGACCATTGTCTTCTATATTGATATTATGATTCAGGAGTTTGGGTTTTGCTATTTTATTATCCTATCGAGTATATATTTCCATGACAATAATAGAGCCTTGCAAGCAGATTAAATTTATTAATATGTGCGCATGTCTGAGTTGCATAACAAATGTGACATAGAGAATTCGTTGTTGGAACAGATGTGTACTTTTCTCAGAACACTCAAGGTTGGGGTTCCTTCATTGATCCACCGAATTGCAATCCCTGTGCTTGCTTAGAACCATTTTTATTTTAGATGTTAAATTAATGTCTCTGCGTTTCAGATTCGGCTCTTCTTAGATTTGATTAAGCTACTGTTGATAAAAAATTTCTCATTATGTGGTAACAATCGACAGGTAAAATCATTGATAACCTCCCATGGTAATTTGAATTTAATTACACCCCTTTTAAATTCTTTATGGCTATGATTGAGGAAAACTACTAATGTTAGCTTCGGGGTAAAGCGCAGCTTATGCTGTAAATGTCTTCTCATTGTTGATACTAATGTTTTTTTTCTTTTTCTTAATGTATTAACTGTTTGTGTATTAGATGCTTTGGATTAATGGCAGGGGCATCAAGAATGCCAATTATGTGCTTCCAGTTTAGTTTTTTGGTTGTCGATTAACTGTAAGAAACTAGCAAAAACAAAAAACATAGTTGCACGACTTATTTCAGCAGAAGTAATATAGTTTTTCAGTTATATTATGACTGGATTTCTATGAGATTGCTGCTTTTGTTGACCAGACTTCGATGTATTTCTGCAGGATTTATTGGTGGAGACCGCGACAGAGCAGGATGGCTCAGTCAGTAATATCACCGTGCAGCCCACGGTTTTTCAAGTTCATTAAATTCTTGATTTATTGGTGGAGACCATTTGTCGTGCATTATGAGTTTTATTTGCATTGGTTTGTATGGTTCCTAAAATTAGACTCTGTATGTTTGGGCATAAGTTATGGCCCCTATGATGAACGTTTTAATTTTTGTGTGTCTGCAGGCATTGACACTAGCAGTACGTAAAGCGAGTCAATCTATATGCAGTTAAGAAGAAAACGATAATAGAATATCCTTGCTTTGCCCCCAGAAGCATGTCAATACAGTCGAAGAAAAATTATAATCATCACAATGTATGTGATGTAACACGTTTTCTAATTTATTTATCATTGATTCTTACAGATTTGTACTCTACCTGGAAGCAGTGCAACAAATATGTACTCGAATTTGTAAGCATTCAGATATATAATCGGATTTGTAAGCAGTACGACAGATATGTACTCAGATTTCTAAGCAGTGCGACAGATATGTACTCAAATTTGTAAGCAGTGTAGCAAATATGTACTCGAATTTTTAAGCAGTGTACCAGATATGTACTCAAATTTGTAAGCAGTGTAGACACACGTTTGGTAGTAATGGGCATTATGGACATTTCCATGTTTTAATTAATTTTGGACCTCCGGATAAAAAAAAAATCCGGTTGGACCCTACTATAAATAACTATATGTGCCTAGGACCAAACAAGAAATTTTCCAATTCAATAAGATAATGGAATTTTGGCAATAAAAAGATCGGGAGCTGCGCTAACACTAACGCTGCAAAAGCACACAGAATACACAAATATGCCGATTTTCAGTGATTATGAGAAACAGATCCGTGCAAAGTAGAGTTTTCAAACATATTACCTAATATATTATGATTTCACCAGTTGTTAATTTGTTGCGATTAAAATCCCAGAAGCACCATTAGCACCTGCAAACCAAAAACCACCATTAATAAACATTATGATCCAAAAAAGCCAAATATATTACTATCAAAAATAATAAACCCTAACTGTGTAAAAGAAAAAATTACCGGAAAACGATGAGATTCTATCCTTGCTGCCGCGCTTTATATAGAGAGCATTTAAGGAAAAAAAAATTCAAGTAGAAATAGTAAAAAAATCTTCAACTCAGGATATAATACCACAACATTGATGAAAATTAGATATGCGCAATGAATGTCCACAGCTATTTTTGCACACAAAATATCTAAACATATTTTATTTTTAATTATGGAAAAAGCAAAGTTAAGAATTTGGAAATAGTAAAAAATATCTTCAACTCAGAAAATAATACCATATTGATGAAAGTTAGATATCCGCAAATAATGTCCGCAACTATTTTTGCACACAAAATATCTAAACATATTTTATTTTTAATTATGGGAAAAACAAAGTTAAAAAAAATAACCTCTCAATTATTGATTGTTTTGGATTTTTTTTTTGATGCTCGTTTGTTTTGTATTAGCTTCTTTTGAATCATAATCTTTGCTCTCAATTATTTATCCAAAATACTGAAAAAATTCCAACTGTTGTGCAGGACCACTAACAAAGATACGTGCAAAAGAGATTCATCATCGGATCAAGAGGTTGGTACCCATGACTGGGCTAACAATTTTTATATTTATTTTTCGATTTTTTTTTGAGATAATTGATAGTCGTGGGGATGTAATTAAGAAAATTCTATTTTTTAAGACTGTAAACGGACACCGGACATTAGAATTTGACGTTATTTGATGATCATTTGATTTATCATGATGAAATCGTGGATGTTGTGATTTAATTTGTTGATTATCATGATGAAATCATGGATTTTGTGATATACCTATGATTAATTATCCATTAATATATTTTTGGCATGTTACGATATTTTTAAGATTTATCTATTTCAGGCTAAAAATATTTTTAAGATTTAGCTATTTTATTATTGGAAAAAAAAAATTCTCCTTGAATTTTATTAGTTTGAATTCAATAACTTTACATAAAAAATAAACTGGTGAGGCCAGAATCAACCAGAAGCGAGAGTTAATGTGGAGCTCCGGTGAATGAGATCGCTTTAAAAAACTCTATTATATAGAGAATGTGTATACAAATGATGAGCTTGATTGTGTTTTCTTCTATTGAGAATTTTTTTTTTTTCTGATTTCCATATTGATGCATGAATAGATGAATAGATCTGGTGCTTGAGTAGATCTGATGTATAATGGATCCGATTAAAGGATTGTTATCAAATATCAAGACGGAAATACATCATAACAAATCAAGCATGTGGAATTTAATTTTGCTGGACTAAGAGAAAATTTGCATTATCCTGTTTTGATTTCTTTTCTTCTTTTTTTTTCCAACTTTTCCCCGTTTTATTAATGAAAAATCAACAGAGTGACCCGGTTAAAACCCAGCTGGGTCAGACGGTTTACTGGTTGAACCTCCCGGTTCACCGGGTCTGATTTTTTTGCATATTAGTGGGTCAATGTTGACCCGGGCCGTTTTTCTTACAGTATCACAGGTTTACCGGTTCAACCGGACGGTCCGGTCCGATTCTGAAAACACTGTCAGAACTACAGAAGTTACAGTTTATCAATATCTAGTGGCATTTTTAAAATTTATAGAGAACATTATTGATAATTTCACAAATTTAGTGGCAGACCTAATAGGATAAGTGATGTGTAAACCATTTTTTAATCCAAATTGTGTTCAGACATGGACCTATAGTACCTAAAGTTATTAATCACTAATTCTAGATAGAAGAAAGGCATATATCACTACTCCAAGGGTTATAGAAGGAAACTCGATCACCTCCAGTATTGCGATAAACAACAGTTCCAAGAGTAACGTTTCCCACCTTCTCTATCATTTCCATCTCTTGATTCAGTTATTACAGTGGATTCACCAATCCCATCTAGAGCAACTTCAGCAATACCTAATAGAATGATAACAAGTAAAATGACGAATTTAGTGAAAATTAAGCTCGAATGCGTTTGAAATGTAGTCCAAAAAAGTACAATGTGTTTTACGGATAATTTATCTACAAACAATTGTCCCTTCAGGTTTTGCCGAAGAAAAATAAAGAACGACAGTGAATTTAGACATGAAACCCAGTCCCAGAAGCGGTTGAAGGTTTAGTACTGAACATGTTCATACAATTATGTATCTCTATATTGCCCTTCCTAGAAGATGATTATGGTATATATGTTTGCTGAATTTTTCTGGTGGTATGGAAGTAGTCCAATGTAAAATTTTCTAACCCAAATCAAAGATGATAACATTCATAAAATCTCCAGATTTTATGAGGTATGTTTTGCTTTCAAAAAGCAGGCATCAGTAGATTTGTGTAATATCAGTTCACTGCAGTATCCAGGGCGGGCCTAGCAAGCGGCTAACTCGGGCTATAGCCCGTCCCTTGATTTGGTAGAATTCTTTAGTACATGTGATTGGTAACTTTGTATGATTAGTCCACTGGATAAATAGGTAATAGCCCATATTATTCAGCCAATATCGAAAATTATGTTATCTTTTGAGGTTGTTTTAGCCCAAATATCAAGTAGCAGACTAACTGTGTTATTGTGTGGAAGAGTTATTACAAAATAGTGCTAAAACTTACATGCTAATATTCAAATCCTTGATTTAAACCTTTATTTTTGAATGAATTAAAATAACTCCCAACTAGTACAGTAATTGAAAAGAGAAACATCTTAATCGTATTTTTACTACCAAAAACATTTCAACGGCCTTCGGCCGTCATATTTTGAATGTAGAAATAGCCCTACCCTAGATTCAATTATGAATTCGTCCCTGCTGCAGTATACATATCCCAATACTCACACGCAACCTTTCTCAGTTACCACTAATCTAGTGTCACTCATGGGCCTCTATTATCTTTTCTTTGCGGTTGAACCACTCTATGCAACATAAAATGTAATCAGTAACATGGCCACCAAAAAATGAAGTATGTAATATCAATATCAAGCTCTCTAGATCCTCTTTCAACTCGGTTGCAAATATTTTTCACCCTCAAACCTCTCTAGATCCTCTTTCAAGCTCTCTGATCCTTTGTACATGCCCTCTGATTCTATTTCATGATTAACAATACTCTAAACAATCGTTCAAATCATCCAAATACCATTACATTACTAGAAACTGAAACAAGCAAGATAGATTACATTCAAATACTACTTCTACGAACTGAAATTTTCAAACTTAAAAACATATTACAGATTGTTTTCTACAAGGGATTATTCTCACTTCCCTGCTAACCCCTTGGTCTATTCCATCCTCCCCTTCTTTGTTCTCTCCCCTTTCATCTTCTTGCCATGAAGCTTGCTAACATCTTCAGACCTACTGCGGGTTCTAGAAGAAACAACATCAACTCGACTCTCTGCTACCCTCTCAGCAGTAGTGACACGAGGCTTATGATTTCCAACCCTTTCAGACGCAAGAGGAAAAGGAGAAGAGGTATTGACTTCTGTAGTAATACCCTGTTGGTAACCATTATTAAGATCATCAAGAACACCAACATCTCTACCTCGAATCCCAGCGGAGGTACTGGCAAAGTGAGTCAAATCGGAAATTGTGGGAGACAAATAAAGGAAAGAAGAACCACCTACTCAGAAATCAGAGTGCACAAACAAAGCACTACCAACTCCACAAACCTGAAACCTGGTGAATGCAGTACTAACCAACTTAATCCACTCACCGGAATAAGGATCTATGGTAGTTTGCTTTCCAGTATAATAAAAACTACTCTCTGGGTTACTTTCTTCCCTAACCTCATCGCTGATAGCGATTGGAGTATCAGGAGAAGGAGGAGGCAAGATTTGAACACTACCAGTGCTACTGTTTGCCACACTGTTACTAGCATTATCGCTGAAAGACACGATTTTGGCTCTGGTTCTTATCTTCTAATCAGGGATAAATCAAAGGTTCATCAAATTATTACTATTTATAGAGATCAATTACACCTAATACACCTTGTTCTTTTCACCAATATTAGTGCTATGAAGAACAATCGATTCATTGTCATCTTAATGATACATTGTTTATTCATCTGCATGATGAATCGTGTTAAGAAACACAAGATGTACACGCAATCGTTTGCTCAGATCTCATTAATTGAAAATCGGTTAAATTGGAAACTAAATCAACATACTCACTCAGGAGCGAGAAAATCGGTGGCAAGCGATCCTAAGCCAAATCGGTCCCCCTCAACGGTAAAGAAACAACGACACATTGTTCATAATACCGTTATGAATTCACAAAACAAAAGTGAAGATATCAGAAAGTGCAGGATTTTTGGCTTCATTAACAAAACGAACCTGTTCTCAACAAAGACAGTTTTGGACATTATAACATCATATGGTCAGATAGAGGACCTGTTTATCCAACATCTCAGCACCATCAGGATTTATCAACTACTGAATATCAAAACATTACAAACCCAACTTGTACGGGCAGTATTGTAGCTCTCATCCACTTTACACTTCACAATGATGCCATTGAATATATATAATTTTACAAAATTTGACTAGAAAAAGTCAAAAGAATATTGACAATACAACCATCTGGTACACATTTGTAAATCAAACCACATCACATGAAAGACACACACAAGGAACTATAATCAAAATGCAAGTAAATATGAACTGGAAACATATTACAACTTTGTCTCTACATACCACTTGTCTCACACAACACTGCAAGGAGTTTGTTTAAAAGGGATCTGAACAAGTCCTGAATGTCTTTATGCATGAGACAAATCTGCATCACCCAATAATTTCAAATATTGGAGGAATTTATCTATTAAAAAGCTTTCATCACATGATGCATTATATGAAACATCTTGGTTATATAAAAGGATGGAATTGTACCTCATCTCATGACAAAGATGACAAAGCAATGCAATTTTTCATACAAAGAAAGATACCAAACCCTGCTAACATTACTGATATGTTTCTGTCCAATTACAAAAACTTACCTGAAAAATCTGTGATGAAGGAAACTAAACATCACAAAACCACTAGCCATCTCAGTGGTATAGTTGCTGGTATCATACCCAAACAACATCAAAACCTGCATACCAGAAAATATATTATCCATCAAACCCAATACAACCACAAAGAAAAAGGACAACACATCACCATATTCAAAACCAAAAATTCTCATAAACTGAATAAGTATCACCCCAAAACAACCTACCTGATATCCATAAACATTAAAAGAACCCACATCAGTAGATACCATATCATTCTAATGGTTAAAGCAGAAACATCTCTCAACATATCGAACCTAGCTGAGCAAATGGAGAAAATTGCTAAAATTACAGATGCAGAGGAACCCTGCATTGAAATTGACCCATATTATCTCAAAAAACCTGAAAAAAGAGACTGGAAGTTAACTTTCATAGGAAGACTTGCTAGTCGAAAGAAAGGAATCATGATGGATCTTACCAACTGCATCAAGAGAACATGGGATATCTCAAATGGCTTCAACATAACAAGATACAACAGATGGTTTAACTGCTACACCGTCAAGGTTAATACTGAAGATGACAACCCACACCTTCTCACTAGAGGACCATGGTTATCTTTGGGAAGTTTCATGGTCATCAAAGTTGTGCCCCGAAATGGTCCATCAGAACTGAAGTTAGAATGGTTCAACCACATCATGATGAAGATCCATCTAAAGAGAGTTCCAACAAGACTAACATCTTGGGAAGCACTATTTGAAATATGCAAACCTGCTGGAGTTCTAAAATATTATAAGAAACCTTATGGAAGGGATGAGGAGGAAAAAAATGTTGATGTCATAGTCCTCATAAATGTCAAGGAAAAAATTCCTACAGGAATGTGGGCTAAAGTGGGCACCAAAAAAACAATAATTGAATACTCCTATTCAATCACTCATAGACTATGCCAAATATGCAGAATTCCAGATCATAGCATTCAAACCTGTGAAGAGAAAGCAGCAAAGGAAAAAGCCATTCAAGAAAGCAAAGGAAAATGGAAAATGGAGCTCCCTCCAAAGGAAATAAAACAAAAGAACATGGAAGAAGATAACACATCCTCCTCATCTGATTCCCACCATGTGTCAATCCAAGTCATAAGGAATGAAATCCCCGGGGCTTTAAGGATTGTGAGATTCACAGGAGGACAAAAGGAAGCAAAAAAAGAAGATAGTGAAGCTACAAGCAATGAAAGTTCAAGTACAAGAGAAGGGAACATTATCAGAGACATGATCCATAATATAAAGCCAGCTGATCTAACTGACCCTTCCACTAACATCCCAAACAAAAGGCACTATGAAGAAAGTGAAAGAGAAATGATGTTTCATATAGGATCTGCAAGTGCAACTGAGAAGGTCACCACCAAAGCTGAAATAAAAATAATTAGAACTCAATCTATCAAGAAAGCTGCTAGAAACAACAAAATCATATCAAAAATCTCCCCCTCATCCATCCCACCAGGATTTGAGAATGTCATCCCCAACAACCATGATAGCATACAACAACAACAAAAAGAAGACTACTATCAGAAACCAGTGAACCTACTGAGCACCTTTGAGGAGCAGGGACAAAGGGAGACAAATCCTAACAGTTCCAAAAAGAAGAGAAGCAACATGGAGATAGACAGCCAAACTGATCCAGCTGTGACAAAGCAAGGTGACAAAGAACCAAAAATTGAAAGTTTTAATCCTTGGTACACCACAAACTCTGGAAATGTACCTCTTAATTTCCTCCTCTTGTTTTGTCCTTTTAAACAAACCTATGAACTAGTTACTATAAACAACCAATCTAAATTATGTCAAATAATACCAAGAAGAAATGGATTATCATATAATCTCCTACTTATGGGAATTTGTTATTATCTTATCTTGGAACTGCCAAGGTTTGGGCCAAAAAAGTACTCAAGACTATCTGAAAGATCTTCTGGATTATGAAAATCCAGATATCCTGTGTCCGTTAGAAACCAAACAACAAAATAAAAGTATGCATGACATACTTAGGAAATTAAATGTGCAAAACTATTGGCTTGTTCCACCAAGAGGACAAGCAAGTGGTATGGCTATGATATGGAAAAACAATATGAATGGCACAATACAAAACTATGATCACAATATTATAAATGTTGTGATCATGGATAACACCACCAATAAATGTTATTTAGTAACCACTTTATATGGCAGTCCATACTCTAACAAATTAGACTCTTGGAAGAATGTTATAAAATTAGCTGACAAAGTTAAGCTTCCATGGATGCTAATAGGAGATCTGAATATAGTCCTAACTATTGAAGAGAAAAAGGGGCTCATACCTTTTGACAGAAATGAAGCTTTAATCTTTAATGATGTAATATCTAACATGAGAGTCCAAGATATTGGATTCACAAGGTATCCTTTCACCTGGTGTAACCAAAGAATGTACAATGGTAGAGTTGAGGAAAGATTAGATAGATCCTTATGCAATGATGAATGGATAGAGATGTTCCCACAAACAACACTATTTCATCTTGTTGCTAGAGGTTCTGATCACTTCCACATTATTCTAAAAACCAACCTTGGTTGGAAGGATGAAGCTTACCCCTTTAAATACTTTGGAGGATGGATGGAACATCCTGAATCCAAAAGAATAATAATGGAAGCTTGGGATACCAACCTAGCAGGCTATGCTAGCTATTCTGTATCAAAAAATCTATATAATGTCAAAAGCATCTTAAAGAAATGGAACAATAATGTGTTTGGTAACATCAAAAACAGAATTGACACCATAAAAAAAGAGATAACAACTATGTCAAAACACATTAATAGATGTCTTGCCACCATAAAGAGATTAGAAGCAACCCTAAGCCAATGGAAGGATATTGAGGAGGATTATTGGAAACAAAAAGCAGAAATAACACTATCAACTTGGGAGATAGGAACACCACTTTATTTCACAATTTTGCTAGAACTATATATAGAAGAAATAGAGTGGATATAATCAAAAATAACAAAGGAAATTGGTTGCATGGCAGAACTTCTATATCTACATGCTTCACAGATCACTTTAAGGAAATAACAACCACTTCCAATCCAACTCTAAACATTGATATGATAAATCTAATTCCTAGAATTATTAGTGAGGAAGATAACAAAAAACTACTTGAAACTCCTATGCCACATGAAATCAAGAGTACTCTCTTTGAAAATGGAAGGGAATAAGGCTCCAGGGCCAAATGGTTTCCCCCCAAATTTCTTTCAAGATAATTGGGAAACCATTGTACCTGACATTATAAAGATGGTACAAATTTTTTTCACCTCTGGATACATGCTTAAGTAAATGAACTCTACTTTCATCTCTCCGATTCCTAAAGTTCAATTCCCAAGCTCTCTAGTGGACTTCAGACCAATAGCTCTATGTAACACCACTTACAAGATCATATCAAAGATACTGGCAAAAAGGATGAAACCACTTCTCCATAAAATCATCTCTCTTTATCAGTCTGCATTTATCCCTGGAAGGCAAATAAATGACAACACCATGGTTGCACACGAAATAATCGACAACATGAGAACTATAAGAGATAACCAGGGATGGATGGGACTGAAAATTGACATGTCAAAATCTTTTGACAGAGTTGAATGGAATTTTCTCATAGTTGTTCTAACCAAAATGGGATTCTCCACAAAATGGTGCAACTTAATAATGCAATGCATTTCCACCACAAACCTTTCCATCTCCTAAATGGGATACCTTGTGAATTCTTTAAACCTACTAGAGGCCTAAGACAAGGTGACCCAATCTCTCCATATCTCTTCATTCTTTGTATGGAAGTTCTATCCAGAACCCTCCTAGAAGCTGAGAACAAATGAAAAATACATGGTATCAAAATTGTCAAAAAAGCTCATTCAGTGAGCCATATTCTCTTTGCAGATGATTGCATTCTTTTCTGCAAAGCTAATAGATTATAATCTCAGAATATCCTTCAAATATTTGAAAGCTTTAGCTCTTGCTCTGGCCAGATGATAAATCTAGCAAAATCTGGAATCTTTTTTAGCAAAAACACTTCAAGAGACATGGTTCAAGATATCACAGAGCTAATGATGATTGAACCAATCCCTCTAACTGATAAGTATTTGGGTTCCCCCCTATTTACTAATAAATCCAAAGTAAAAGCTTTCTATCCAATAATTGTGAGTTTAAAAGGAAGATTTGTTGGTTGGAGAGGAAAAGCTGTAAATCCAGCTGGTAAAGTTATATTGATAAAACATGTTACCTCCACTATGGCTAACTATCAAATGAGCACTTTCAAAATACCAAAAACAACCATTGGAGAAATGAACAAGATCCAGAGAGATTTCTTCTGGGGAAAAGAAGAAGGTAAAAGTAAAGGAATTTATCCAAAATCTTGGAAAGCTGTTTGTAAGGATAAAGAAGAAGGAGGCTTGGGAATTGTAAACTTAGAAAAATTCAAAACTTCCAAGATATCTAACATTGGTTGGAGAATGATAAAACAACCAGACTCTTTAAGAGACAAGTTATGCAAGCAAAATACTTCCCTGAGGAAAACATTATACATATGTCTACTAAGACAAAACCCTCTGACTCATGGGTCTGGAAAGGTATCTTATCTGGAATTGAAAAAATCCAAAGCATAAGTACATAGAAAGTGGGTAAAGGCAACAAAATACATATCTGGTTTGATATCTGGTTTTTAAACCAAAAAGAACCTCTAACCAGGCCACCAAAATGAAAACATCCAAAGAGTAAGTGACTTATTATAAAGGCTCTTTTCAATAATGAAATAGCAAATCTGATCCTAAACACTGAAATCCATAGTACCATTGAAGATGAAATGATTTGGCTACTTACCAAGAATGGGAATTTCACAGTCAAAACCATGTATAAGGAACTGACAAAAAATAAAGATATCTATCACAGGCAAAAATTAGGGAAGGCAACCACAACATACTACCAACTGGAGAAAAAGTAGGGAGACATCTCACGTACATTGAGGATATCTGCAACATATGCAATTGCCAAAGGGAGACTCTAACCCATATTTTTATAAACTGTCCTCTTATCATTGATGTATGGTTAGAATTAAGAATTAATCCTAGAACTGTTTATGGAAGATACACTGATTTCCATCTATGGTTAACTAACCTACTAGAGGAAAAAGGAATATAAAAGATACAAAAGAATGGGCTGAGCTTTATATCACTGTTCTATGGCATGTTTGGAAAGAAAGATGCAATATCAGTTTCAACAGAAATACAAATACTGCTAAGAATGCAGCAAAAGATATTACATATTTCATGAACTCTAGACAGGCAGCCCAGGCCAAAGACAAAAAGAATTTCATGCACATAAATTACAACAAAAAAGTTGCTGAGACAAAAATTATAGAATTCAGAATGCAACGTCTTCCACCACCAATCTTTACTCTCAAACTTAATATTGTTGTCTACTTTAATAATCATCTCAATTGCTATGGTATTGGACTTATACTCTATGATTTCACAGGGGAGTGCACAGGAGCAAGAAGCTTTGGGCACCTCCAAGGGAGCAATGTATAGATGTTAGAGCATTGCTCGGTCGAACTCGCATGCGTTGATATCTCAAGCATGTTTGTCAATGTTAGTGATCAAAACTATAAGTCTTGATTTCTAGTCTACTATAGCTAAGTCTCGGACTAGGATATAAAGTGTATTTGAGCTCAAGAACTTCATGGCGACTCATCATACAATAAGCAGAACTACTCAAGGAACCGGTGGAACTTCTCGACAAAAAGGTATGTGGAGACTTGAACTTATCTGTCACTCAAAAGTCTATCTACTCTATCTCCTACTTCTTGAGACAAAAGTCGTATGCTATATAGACTTAGATTATACACATTTGGTATTTCAAACCGATTGTACCTCGCCTATCTATATCTCGAAATATGTGTTGGTAAGCGTTTGGTTCGACCATGTTTATCATTACCTAGTCATGAAAGTCATGATATGTTTCAATCACTTTGAAGATTGCTTTGACGAGAAATGGTGAAACATCTATATAACATCCTTTAAGAATGTTTCAATGGTTGGAATGAGAGTTTAGATTACATAACCAGTGATGGACATAAGTATTGTTGTGGAAACACATATGTGCATAAGTCTTATCCCTTGAACCAAAGTTTGCGAACTTTGTTGATCAAGAGAAACTAGAAGAATAGCTTGTTGACAAGTCCGCGAACTGCCGAACTTCTCATCCCGAGAAATTCTGCTGGAGTTGAAAACTTGTTGCGTGAGTACCAATCCGCGAACCTAGTCCGCGAACCGGCGGAAAGTCTTTGCCGGGATTTTATGCTGGAGTTTGTATCCTCTGCCCGGTTGCTTAAGTCCGCGAACCTAGTGTACGAACTTAAGAAGGTTATATATCTGAAGATGATTTCTGAACTTAAACTTATAAATACTAAGGAATGAAATTTGCAAACCGTGGCTATAAAGTTCATGAACCGATTCAAGTGAATCAAATCATCTTTGCTTCAGTTGTGTCTTGTGTAGTACATGATATTTCCTTGCAATTGAACAACTCTCTAACTAGTTCATCTTGAAGTCATTTGAACTAGTTATGGTGAACAAGGATGTGGTTGATATGAAATGCTCGTATGGCTAACCATTTGGTTAACTATTGTTGAACCAACAAGTGCATACGTTTGGGTACGGTTAACAAACCTTGAAGCGTGCATTGCATTTGTGTATAACAAGCTAAGTTTTCAATCTAACGGTTGAGAAATATTAGCTTGAATCTAAATCAGGTTTTCATCTAACGGTGGATATTGTTTGCTTTGTGACCAAGGCGAAACCCTGATTTGAAAGACTATATAAGGGGACATCTAGCAACTATGCAAAACTAATCCCCACACTTCACGTGTGATACTAGTTTGCATGCTAGAGTCGTTTCTCCTTTAACTTTTGGTTTTCTTCTTCTAAAACCAGGTTAACGACTTAAATACTTCATTGGGATTGTGAAGCCAGACCGATACTACTTTTATCGTAGTTGTGTGATCTGATCTTGCATCTTCTATCGTATGAGTACAATCAGATTGATTGGCTTGAGATTAATATCTCCGATAGGCAAGATAAAAAAAGTAGTCACAAACATCTTCGTCTCATTGTTTGTGATTCCGCAACATCTTGTTTTGTCAACATACGATTAAGACTGTTGTGAGGTGATTGATTTATCTAGGCTGTTCTTCGGGAATATAAGACCAGATTATCAATTGGTTCATGTTCAACTTGATTATTATCAAAATACGTAACAAAAACTTTATGGTTTATCTGTGGGAGACAGATTGATCCTTTGATAGTCTTGTCTGTGTAAGACATATTTGTTTATTGTTAAAGCCTGTGAATTTGGGTCGTAGCAACTCTTAGTTGTGGGTGAGATCAGCTAAGGGAATCAAGTGCGCAGTATCCTGTTGGGATCAGAGGCGTAAGGAGTACAACTGTACCTTGGATCAGTGGGAGACTGATTAAGGTTCAACTACAGTCCAGTCCGAAGTTAGCTTGGAGTAGGCTAGTGTCTGTAGCGGCTCAATACAGTGTGTGTTCAATCTGGACTAGGTCCCGGGTTTTTCTGCATTTGCGGTTTCCTCTTTAGCAAAATTTCTAGTGTATGTGTTATTTCAGTTTCCGCATTATATTGTTTTATCTTTATAATTGAAGGAGTAGGCTAGTGTCTGTAGCGGCTCAATACAGTGTGTGTTCAATCTGGACTAGGTCCCGGGTTTTTCTGCATTTGCGGTTTCCTCTTTAGCAAAATTTCTGGTGTATGTGTTATTTCAGTTTCCGCATTATATTGTTTTATCTTTATAATTGAAATAATACAGGTTGTGCGTTAGATCATCAATTAGAGTAATCCAACCTTTGATTGTTGATTGTCATTGATTGATCCTTAGATATTGGTCTTTGGTACCATCCAAGTTATTCCTTGTATTTGATCAGTACTCGCAGTTTCTGCTTGAGGAAATCAAATCAAGAGAGAGAGATATAAGCTCATTGATGTACTTTTAATTGATTGAGTCTTGTTGGTTCTCTTAAAAGTATATTCGAGTTTGTCCATACAGATTGCTATGTGAAATATTGGGTGGTGTTGTTAGACCCCCGTTTTTTCAATTGGTATCAGAGCATGCAAACACGTTCAAGACCTTACAAGTCTGTGTTTGTAGCGATCTGACTCTATGGACAGTTGTGCTATCTCAGTAAACGTACCACCAGTTTTCGATGTCTCAAACTACCTATGGTGGAAAATTGATATACGTACTTTTTCTTCAATCGCGTGATTTCCAATCATGGGTTTATGTTGTTAATGGCGATGAGGTTCCCGTCGTTATAGTTGAAAATGCTACCATGCCTAAAAACATCGGTACATATACTGCTGCTGAGTCACTTGCTGCAAAGCAAAACTTCGACGGTTTGAATGCCATCATGCATGTCATCACCCCAGATCTTCGATACCATGTGGCTTCATTTAGAAACTGTATTTGAAGGTAATGCCAGCGAAAAGGAACCTAGGCTTCAAAACCTTAACTCCGAATGGGAAAACCTTCATATGGCAGAAGAAGAGTCATTTGATGAATTTTATCATAAAATGTCTGAAATTGTTAATGCATCCTGTGCATTGAGTTGACTATTCCTGAAAGGGAAATTGTGATGAAGATTCTCAGATCGCTGCCATCTAAATACGAATCTAAAAAACATGCCATCGTTGAGGGAAATAACCTTGATACTCTTTCGCGAAATACGCTTGTTGGGAATTTTAAAATTTTCGATCGCGAACTTAAATCAAGAGATAAACATCACGTGTCTAGCAATCATGTTACTACTCGTGATGGAAAATCTCACCGTCCTAAATTGATTGATAAGAAAAATGATAATTGCTTTATTTCTACGTTGTCTCGGTTTATACAACAGCTTAAGAAAATTCTTAGGCAAAGTAAAAGAAAGTCTCAAAAAGAGGTTCAATCAATCAAAAAGGGGGATAAGAGAGTTCAGAAAAACTTTATTAGCGAAACTGGTCTCGTGTGCTGTAAAAGTGTGCATACTTCCAATGGTCCAGATACTAAGGTGAATAAGATAACTAAAGCATGGCTGCATACTCTTGATTATTGTCCTGAGGATGAAATATGTGATTGTTCTCTTAATCTCTTTGCTGAAAATCACAATCGTGATTCTTATATGACTTGTCGAATAACTCCGACCGTGTCTCGTAAGCCGTGTCAGCAAATGTCACCCGATTATGTATCACTCTCCAGTCATCTTGACAACAAGGGTGATACAGAAAAACACAAGATGCTACCAAAACTCTCGGTCTCCTTGTGTAAAAATCAGGATCATCTTAGCACGAATGATCAAAAGCAATCCTGCTCTGCTAAACGCTATGTGCAGAAGAAGAAGAAGAAATCTCCTATGAAATCCTTTTTCCCTCAAAAAGTGATTTCTAGAACGGTGCAGGATTTGCCAAATCAACAATCAAGTTCTTCAAAACTGTGACTAAAAGGGAAAAGAATGATGTGCATAACTCTTCTTTTCTAAGGAATAAGCAAAAACTTGGATTAACAAATAATTCCTCCCCTCACGAGACATATCCCAGTCCTATAGTGGATTGGATTGATTATGATTTGTAATCTTGTAATTCATGATTCTTTCGTGTATCCCTCTTAGGAAAGAATCATGATTTTTCGAGAAGGTTGTGATGGAATGTGTCTGTTAATTCTCTATTTTTGGCTTTTGTTGTACCGTTATTGTTCATGTACGGTTTCTGACTCTTTGAAAGACTTTTTCTGGTGATAACCTAATTTTGTTATGGTTTGGTGAAAGGTCGTTTTAGGTCTTCATCTTCATTCTTTTAAAATGAAGTTTCTCCTCTTCTAGATGATCATTTCATTTATCTTCTCTATCATGTCTTCCTCTAGTCTTTCAAGAAAAGAAAGTGATGTATGGACTGTTATGTTTCCTTCTAAGAAGATTCGTTTTAATTTTTACGATAAAAAGATGTGTTATGACAAGCGTATCTCATCGTCTGATGAGAATCCTTCAATCTCACAATTTGATAAGCTCTCTTTAACCATGAATCTTGTCTTGGATCAAGTACGTGCCCTGAAAAGTGAACTCGAAGCTTCCTCCAAGAGACTTGAAGAAAAGGTGGATAATCTTGATTATAGGATTGATCTAATCGAAGATGAGCTTGATGAATATAGGGAATATGAGAAGAATTTTCAAAGTAAGTGAAATGCATCATATAATTTGTTTGTTTCCTAGTAAGTATTCTTGTTGGTTTAGTTGGAAGAATAACTAGTGCTCTAATAGCAATGATTATGACTACACATAGCTATTATTTTTCGTCTTCTTGTGTTTCTTTTTTAGGTTTATTTGGTATTAAATTCTAAAAATATTTGGAGGATGATGGCTTGAAGTATTTAATCTTTATGATTTGTTATATTGCAATTTGTTATGGGATATTGGTTTTTACGTCCGTGAACTATGTTGTCCCATATTTTTTCAAAAGTAAAGTCGTTCATGATCGGTATTCATGTATTGATTTAAGGATGAATAGACATTTGACATATACAAAAGTTAAGCCTATATTGTCAATTCCTTGATGGAAGATAGGTTAAAATCTTTTGTGTTCAAGGATTATGTCTATTAAAAATTGTTATGCAAATAGTGATAGAAGATAGAATGAATCCTTGTATATTCCACAGTATTGATCTTCACTGATCCATATTTTATATAATACTGTGAGGCTCCATAATGTGTCTTATGTTGAGCACGATACAACCAAGTTTATTAATTTTTGATTAGCTTTGTTGGTGTTCCGTAAGGTACTTTATGTTGAGCATTCTTGAACTAAATTAATCCTCTTGTTTGGTTATTTAGTTATTGCTCCATAAGTCTTTTTATGTCGAGGAAAACAAATAACAATTAAATTGATTACTTTTGTAATTAGTTTGGTTGTGTATTCCAATTAGATTCATTATGGGTTCTCTAGTAATTAATCTAGTTGAGAATTTTCATACTCCGTAAGATTCCTCTTATGTTGAGTATATGAACGAGTATCCTATTCATTTTCTAATGGTTATGTTAGTCGTATGCTCCGTAAGTTCTCTTATGTCGAGCATAATCAATTCAGTTGATCACTTTTGTGTTTAATTTGAATGTGTATTCCGATTAAATTAATCATGGGTTTGCTTGTGATTAATTTGATTGAGTTTTTGGATATAGAAAATCATTCTCATGGTTTTTGGCGTCCAATCAAAATCCTTTTTTTCTTTTGAAATTAAGGTCGCTCTTGTTGTTCCATTGGGAATGACATCAAATGGGGGATAGGTCTTTTGAACTTGTGCTTAATGGTCATATCTTGAGGGGTGTGCGGCTGTGGAATTTTAAAGGGGTTACCTTGTATCTTTAAACTCCTTGATGAATGCTATTAGCTTCGGCTATATGATTGCATCTAAATTAGATGGCATGTATTTTCTTTTAGTCATGAAATGTCTCTTACGGAAATTTCATTATGATCCGGTTCTTGTACCTTTGCCAATTTTATTGACAAAAAGGGGGAGAATTAATATGTAGTTCACACTACAAATACATATGGTTTTCAGATCATTGTGTAAGGGGGAGTGGTTTCCATGTGAGATGGAGTATTGGCTAAGGAGGAGTGATACATATCACCATAGTATTATTGTTGAAGTTGTGATACAATTGGACTTTGACACTGTGTAATAATACTATGACACTGTATAACAATGATCGAGACCGATGCTTTCTCATTTTTATAGATACAGATCTTCAACAACAGTGATGCTAAATTTACAACCTTTGGGATCATTGGAGTACTTGGAAGTGACGAATATTTCGAGGAATGTTGAAGATTAGACATGTGGAATATGAGCTACTAAAGTTTCTTTATCTTTTTTGTATTCCATATGTATTGATAGTTTTATCACTAAAATTAACAAAGGGGGAGATTGTTAGAGCATTGATCGGTCGAACTCGCATGCGTTGCTATCTCAAGCATGTTTATCAATGTTAGTGATCAGAACTATAAGTCTTGATTTCTAGTCTACTATACTAAGTCTCGGACTAGGATAGAAAGTGTAGTTGAGCTCAAGGACTTCATGGCGATTCATCATACAAGAAGAAGAACTACTCAAGGAACCGGTGGAACTTCTCGACAAAAAGGTATGTGAAGACTTGAACTTATCTGTCACTCAAAAGTCTATCTACTCTATCTCCTACTTCTTGAGAAAAAAAGTCGTATGTTATATATAGACTTAGATTATCCACATTTGGTATTTCGAGCCGAGTATACCTCGCCTATTTATATCTCGAAATATATGTTGGTAAGCGTTTCGCTTCGACCATGTTTATCTTTACCTAGTGACGAAAGTCATGATATGTTTCAATCACTTTGAAAATTGCTTTGACGAGAAATGGTGTAACAACTACATAACGTCCTCTAAGAATGTTTTAATGGTTGGGATGAGAGTTTAGATTACATAACCAATGATGAACATAACTATTGTTGTGGAAACACATATGTGCATAAGTCCTACCCCTTGAACAAAAGTTTGCGAACTTTGCTGATCAAGAGAAACCAGAGTGGATTGTTGCCAAGTCCGCGAACTCAGTCTGTGAACTGCCAAACTTCTCATCCCGAGAAATTCTGTTGGAGTTGACCAACTTGTTGCGTGAGTACCAGTCCGCGAACGGGCGGAAAGCCTTTGCCGAGATTTTCTGTTGTAGTTTGTAAACTCTGCCCGGATGCTTAAGTCCGCGAACCTAGTGTGCGAACTTACGAAGGTTATATATCTGAAGATGATTTCTGAACTTAAACTTATAAAGACTAAGGAATGAAATTTACAAACCGTGGTTATAAAGTTAATGAACCGATTCAAGTGTATCAAATCATCTTTGCTTCAATTGTGTCTTGTGTAGTACATGAGATTTCCTTGCGATTGAACAACTCTCTAACTAGTTCATCTTGAAGTCATTTGAACTAGTTATGGTGAAGAAGAACGTGGTTAATATGAAATGCTCATATGGCTAACCATTTGTTAACTATTGCTGAACCAACAAGTGCATACGTTTGGGTACGGTTAACAGACCTAGAAGCGTGCATTTCATTTGTGTATAACAAGCTAAGTTTTCGATCTAACGGTTGAGAAATATTAGCTTGAATCTAAATCGGGTTTTCATCTAACAGTGGATATTGTTTGCTTTGTGATCAAGGCGAAACCCTGATTGGAAAGACTATATGAGGGGACAACTAACAACTCTGCAAAACTAATCCCCACACTTCACGTGTGATACTAGTTTGCGTGCTAGAGCCGTTTCTTCTTTAACCTTTGGTTTTCTTCTTCTAAAACCAGGTTAACGACTTAAAGACTTCATTGGGATTGTGAAGCCAGACCGATACTACTTTTATCGTAGTTGTGTGATTCGATCTTGCGTCTTCTATCGTACGAGTACAATCAGATTGATTGGCTTGAGATTAATATCTCCGATAGGTAAGATATAAAAAGTAGTCACAAACATCTTCGTCTCATTGTTTGTGATTCCGCAACATCTTGTTTCGCTACCATACGATTAAGATTGTTGTGAGCTGATTGATTTATCTAGGATGTTCTTCGGGAATATAAGACCTGATTATCAATTGGTTCATGTTCACCTTGATTATTATCAAAAGACGAAACAAAAACTTTATGGTTTTTCTATGGGAGACAGATTGATCCTTTGATAGACTTGTCTGTGTAAGACAGATTTGTTTATTGTTAAAGCCTACGATTTTGGGTCGTAGCAACTCTTAGTTGTGGGTGAGATCATCTAAGGGTATAAAGTGCGCAGTATCCTGCTGGGATCAGAGGCGTAGGGAGTACAACTGTACCTTGGATTAGTGGGAGACTGATTGGGGTTCAACTACAGTCCAGTCCGAAGTTAGCCTGGAGTAGGCTAGTTTCTTTAGCGGCTTAATACAGTGTGTGTTCAATCTGTACTAGGTCCCGGGATTTTTCTACATTTGCGGTTTCCTCGTTAACAAAATTTCTGGTGTCTGTGTTATTTCAGTTTCCGCATTATATTTTTTTATCTTTATATTGAAATAATAAAAGTTGTGTGTTAGATCATCAATTAGAGTAATCCAACCTATGGTTGTTGATTGTCATTGATTGATCCTTGGATATTGGTATTTGGTACCATCCAAGTTATTCCTTGTATTTGATTAGTACTCGCAGTTTCTGTTTGAGGAAATCAAATCACGAGAGAGAGATATAAACTCGTTGATGTACTTTTAATTGATTGAGTCTTCTTGATTCTCTTAAAAGTATATTCGAGTTTGTCCATACAGATTGCTAAGCGAAATATTGGGTGGCGTTGTTAGACCCCCGCTTTTTCAAGAGATAACTCAGATGGCAGCTCAGAAGATGTTTGATTGGGCAGAAGAACTGATAAGCAGGATAGAATCCAATTCTTGCAACCTCATAAAGCTGACAAGAAAACTTCATGCTGAGAAGATGCACAAAAGATTTAAACTAAAGACTAGACCTACAAACTATTTTGAGATAGTTGAATGGAGCACCATAAACTCCAACAAAAACTCTATGGCTTTAAATTTAGCAAAATTAAGTTCTATCTGTAATAATTATAGACAGTGGGAAGGATCTGCGATCCAAAACTTGTTACCCCAACTTAAGGGAGATGTAAACTCTCAAAATGGAGACATGAGGTTTTTAAATGATTCTCATGGCATACTGCCTGAGAACCAAACTCTCCCAAGTATTTTTTATTATCTTCTCATAAGCTAATCTTTTCGTATAAAAAAAAGTAATATCAATATCAGCAGTATTATACCACTATTTCTTTGTTTATATGAATCATTATTTTTTTCCCAACTTATCTTAGAATGCCTTGAGCATTTGGATTTTCTCTGAGCATCTACAGGAAAATGATAGCCACTTTAAACATCATTTTTAAAGTAGCCACACAGCAAAACTTTTATGGGAACACCAGTCAAAAATACTAAGTGCCTGACAAAAATTTTTTTGCCATAAATCACCAGTTCCTTGCTTAAATAAGTTCTTGTTAGAAAAGAACGTAAACCAAAAAACAAAATCCAAAAAGGGTTAATCACCATTGACACAAACCACCAACAACTTTGATGTTTTTGTTTTTATTTTGATTCAACAATCAGATCAGCCTGGCCCATGAATTTATCCATATTTTTATCATTACCTCAATTACGAAATCCTCGACATCTTTTACCAGGAAGCTTGTCATTCATTTTAGGGGGTCTTAAACTCATACTTAGACTTTTCCACCTACAACAAAGCCTTGGTCATTTTCAAGTAAATGACGATGGTGACATTGATTGCCGCAATAATATCAGTAGAAGTTGCACGATAAACGTAAATCTCATTAAACATATGGTATAATATACACACACATAACTTCATTCTAGACAGTTGAGATCTTTCTTGATCATTAGAATTCTTTCCCAAACTACAACTTATTATTGTATCTCTTAAGATTTTGTGGAAGAAAATAAATTGGTTGTGGTTGCTCTACAAATAAGTAGTTGAAAACAAAGATGGATATTCACAAATCAGATAATGGAGAACTAATTGACCCAAGAAAAATTATTATTCAGAAACCAACATAAAATAAGAACCTGGCACATCCACAAAAACTTGCCCAAGTTAAAGTTACCCAATTTCACTCTTTACGCAAAAAAATACCACCAAAGTAAGAATGTCCCACGACACACTCACAAACATACTTTAAAATGACATGCATCAACAAAGTCAGTATCAATGAAAATTCAGAAAGATTGGCATTCAAAATTATTTACCTGAGATAGATCGAAGCTAGCTTTTTTCTCAACGGACCAAAAAAGTAGTCTGCAATAGTATATCCAAATATTAAGAAACTCAGATCAAATATGACGAAGAAACCGAAATCCAAATATACTACAAAATATACAAATCCAAGATACATTGTCCCTGAGTTGTGTGATGTACAAAGATATTCGATGAGGTAATATAGAAGATAAAGTGGTACTAAACAGCATTCAAGCTACACAGTGCATCTGAGTAGAAGAGTAATGGAGATATAACTAGTAAACACAGTAACCTCAGTATCACTGTACTACCATCAGCTGATCAAAAGCTGTTGTACTACCACAGGAAAATGAGTTCTAACGTTAGTCAAATCTGACCAAGTGGCATCAGCTGATCAAAAGCTGTTGTACTACCATGCCTTGACGAGAATCCAGAGTATCTATGGGATTTAGAATGATCTCTCCATCTGAGTCGACCAAGGGCAATGAAGGAATAGTGGAAACAACAGCACCTAGCTTTTTCTTTAACTGAGAGACATGAAAGACATGATGAATCTTTGAGCTCGGAGGGAGCTCCAGTTTGTAAGACACTTGACCTATCTTCTGAATCACAGGAAAATGGTCCATAATACCTAGAAGATAGCTTGAAGTTCTTTCGCAAGGCCATGAAAGTTTGCCTATATGGCTGTAACTTCAAGTAAATCATATCTCCCATAACAAAAGATATGTCAGTCCTCTTCTTGTCAGCAAACCATTTCATTCTTTCCTTTTCCTTGTGAAGGTTTTCCTTCAAGAGGTCAATAACTGCATCTCTTCTTTGGAGGTATTCCTCAACAGATGCTACAGAGGTATTAGCAATGGTTGGAAAAGCCAAGTGATGAGGGACATACCCATATAGAGCTTGGAATAAAGACATTTTTAGGATGGTGTGGAAGTTGGTATTATACCACCATTCTTCTAAGGGAAGCCAGTTGAACCAATGTTTAGGCTTATGACCTGTCATACACCTCAAGTAACCTTACAGACAAGCATTAACTCTCTCAGATTGGCCATCTGATTGAGGATGATAAGCAGTGATCATGTTGAGATGTGTGCCCAAGCTCCTGAAGAGTTTCTGCCAAAACTTGCTTGTAAAAACCTTGTCTCTGTCAGAGACTATGTAAACTGGCAAACCATGCAACTTGAAAATGTGATTCAAGAATTCCTGAGCCACTGTAAGTACAGTAAAATGATGAGTGAGCCCAATAAAGTGACTGTGTTTAGTGAAACTGTCCACCACCACCAGGATAACATCCTTATTGTGTGACTTAGGAAGACCCTCAATAAAGTCTATACCGATGTGTTTCCAGGCCTGATCTGGTACTGGAAGTGGTTGTAGAAGTCCATGACGTTGATGATGTTCTAGCTTATTCCTTTGGCAAGTGTCACATTGACTGACTAAGAGCAAATTTTCTTTTTTAGGCCTTTCCAATAAAAATAAGCTTTGGCTCTAATGTAGCTTGCATGAATACCTGAATGACCCCCAATGGCAGATGAGTGGATAGACTGAAGGATATGGTGCCTCATATTGGTAGTTGTGCCCACATAAATTCTACCTTGAACCTCAAAATACCCTCTACATAAGTGTAGTAAGGAAAAGCAGTAGCATTAATTAACAGTTGTGGAATGAGCTTAGAGGCCACATCATCGTTGTGATAACTATTAATGATGTCTTGAGTCCATGTTGGAGTGGACAAAGACAGAGTATTACATGTGGAAGTGGAGCTAGTGACATGCAGTCTTGAAAGTGCATCTGCAGCTTTATTTTCTTAACCCTTCTTGTAGTTAATGGTGTAATCAAACTCAAGAAGTTTTGTGAGCCACCTCTGTTATAGTAATGTGGTAATTTTCTGCTCCATGAAATACCTGATGTTTTGTTGATCAGTATTGATAATGAAGTGATGGCCAGTCAGATAATGCCTCCATTTGGTGACTGCGTTAACCATAGCTAGTAGTTCTTTTTCATAAGTAGAGAGACTCAATGCTTTGGTCCCTAGTGGCTTGTTTTAGAATGCAATTTCTCTACCCTCTTGCATGAGCACAACTCCAATGCCTCTAGAACATGCATCTGTTTCCACTACAAACTTTTTGGTGAATTCAAGAAGAGAAAGAACAGGGGTGGTACACATAACATTCTTAAGTGTATGGAAAGCTTCTTCTGCCAAGGGAGACCATAAGAATGCATTTTTCTTCAAAAGATCTGTAAGTGGTTTAGCAATAGACGCATATCCTTTAATAAACTTTCTGTAGTAACCTGTGAGACCCAAAAACCCTCTTAGTTTCTTGGTATTTGAAGGAAGAGGCCAAGACTTCATGCAAACAATCTTTTCAGGGTCAGCTGCCACTCCATCAGCTGTAATGATATGTCCTAAGTATTCTAAAGAAGATTGTGCAAAACATCACTTGGAATACTTAACTGTTGTTCTCTGAGAAGTGAAAGCACTAATGAGAGGTGATGCACATGCTCTTGGATGGTAGGGCTATACACTAGGATGTCATCAAAAAACACAAGAACAAAATTTCTTAAATATGACCCAAAAACAAAATTCATAAGTGCATGGAAAGTTGCAGGAGCATTAGTGAGGCCTAAGGGAATGACTTTAAATTCATAATGACCATGGTGGGTTATAAATTTTGTTTTGGAATGTCAGGTAAGTGCATCCTGATTTTGTGATAGCCAACTCTCAAAATCCAACTTAGTAAATACTTTAGATCCATGTAGTTCATCAAGGAGCTCATCAATAACTGGAATAGGAAACTTATCTTTGATGGTAAATGGAATTGAGATTCCTGTAATCAACACAGAACCTCCAAGTGTTGTCTTTATTCTTCACAAGTAGTATATGAGATGCAAAGGGGCTGTGGCTATCTTGAATGATGCCATTTTTAAGCATTTCTTGAACTAATGCTTCCACCACTGACTTGTGGATATAAGGGAATTTATATGGTCTGAAATTGATGGTTTTTGAGTTAGGTTTAAGGGTAATTTGGTGGTCTAAAACCTTTTGTGGTGGTAGATTTATGGGTTCCTCAAAAACATCAGTGAAGGTGTTGAGTAAGTCTTGTACTGGAGGTGCTATTTCAGCTGGAATGAGAGATACTGATATAGAGAAAAATTGACCTACCAAAGCTGGAGTGTTCTTTTTTATAAAAAATTTCATGGCATTGCCACTAAGCATAAAGAGAGTTGGCTTAGAGGAAGTACCTTGTGGAGTGATCACTTGGCCATTGTGTAAGAAGGAAATAGACAATTTAGCTAAGTTGAAGGTGACATCTCCTAATGTTCTTAACCAATCTGCTCCCAAAAACAAATCATATCCCCCAAGAAGAAGTAATCTCAAATCAGTAATAAACTGATGGTTTTGCATGGTGCATTGTAGCTGTTGACAAATGACAGTGCTTGTAGTTTCAGATCCATTAGATACAGTAACTAGCATGTGAGCAGTAGGGTGGACTTCACACCCCAATTGAGTTGCAAGAGCAGAGTCAATCAAGCTATGAGTACTCCCTGTGTCAATCAAAACATTGATATCTTTATTTTTAATGAACCCTGGGATTCTAATAGTGTCAGGATTGACATTTCCAGTAAGGGCATGAAGAGAAATCTTCATGTCTGAGTCAACTAATTACTCCTCAAGAGGAACTTGTGAAGGTTCTACTTCATCAGCTTCATTATCAGCCACCATCATAAACAATTATTGGGTCTTGCATCTATGACCTGGTTGGTATTTGTCATCACAATTGAAACAAAGTCCTTGGGCTCTTCTTTTACTCATATGCTCATAAGAGAGTCTTATTATTGGTGGTATATAAGGACTTTTAGGTGTTGGGTTTGGGGGAGCTGATGTATTGGATGTGGATGCTCCAACAGTGGAAGGTGTAGGAAGTGGTTTGGGATTAGAAAATCTGCTAAAACCAGAAGTAGTTGGAGGTGATTTGAGTGGGGTGGGTTTTGAAGGTTGTTGTTGAGATGCAAGATAAAGTTCTTGTAATCTAGCTAAAAAGAAAGCTTGAGAAAGTGTAGTAGGTTTGTGCATCTGAACTGAGCTCTTAAGAACTTCTTTCAACCCACTAATAAATCCCAATACAAAGTATTCCTCAATAATATGAGGGTATTTACTCAGCATTAAGCCTTTTAATTGTTCAAACTTCTCAAAATATTCTTCAACAGATGTAAGTTGAGATAACTTGTTAAAACAACCCATATAGTTATCATTTGCTAGATCCTCAAAACGATTACAAATAGCTTCTACAAAAACATTCCAAGAGATGAAGTTTTTACCAGTAAGGAAATCTAGAAACCAAGAATCAGCTTTGCCTTCTAAGTATAAAGAAGCAATTTTTGTCTTCTGTTCGTCAAGAGTTGAGTGGATCTGAAAGAACCTCTCACACTTATGGATCCAACTGCGAGGGTCATCACCAGAAAATCGAGTTTTGGAGCTTTAGAGAAGTTACTGACATTACCCTTTTGATTATTGTGGTTGGAACTCTCAACAGAAGGAGATCCCTGTGGTTCTGGCTGAGGTCTAGAAAGAACCTGAATAAGAGAGTCAAACTTAACCTGATTGGCCTCAGAAATTTTCACCAAGGAAGCAAGCAAGGAATCTTGTCGCTGAGCAGCTGCCGTCCGTTCTGCTGCTTCACGAGTATGTAGATCTGTGAGATTTTTTATGAGCTAAAAAAATTCACGGGTTGTTGAATCCACATATTTGATGGTTGGACCAGTCATGGTGTGGAAGAAGAAAGAGAAAAGATCGACTGGGTGATACCAAGTGTGATGTACTGAGATATTCGATGAGGTAATATAGAAGATAAAGTGGTACTAAACAACATTAAAGCTATACAGTACATCTGGGTAGAAGAGTAATAGATATTTAACTAGCAAACACAGTAACCTCAGTACCACTGTACTGCCTCTTCCTTTTCCATTTTCATCATAAACACTAAATGGAAGTACATGCTTATTTAAGCGAGACGAAGACCTAACACTGAACCCTAATCGACACTGACCTTACACGTGGTCGAGATGTCAACGTCTATCTTGCCAGTAACTTTAAACGGGGTTAACTGTTGAAAACACAGTTAATTAATTTAACGAAAATATAAATGCATCTTTCGTTGGTTGCAGGCCACCACAGAACGAGCCATGAACCATAGGTCCATGACAAGTTGTTTTAAAAATAAAACCAACCAAATTCAATTTTGACGAAAAATTTATCCAAACTAGGTACTACCTTATATTCTTGAGAGGGTACGCTGGAGAAAGAATGGGAGAAACCCGGGAAAATGATAACCTCTCTCTTGAGTTCAGTGGAACATTTCAAGGGATTGATGTATGACTGTAACGTATGAAATTGATTACGGGATATGAATCTATGGGATTCAATGTAATGAATAATATTAACCTGATACATCACAAAAAAGCAAATAAAATCAGTGAACATAAATTGCAAATTTGGATCTAACGGGTTATGAATCTAAGGGGTTGTTGTATTAACATCAGTGAGCACCCCCAATAACGCCCACCACCACCGTAACACGAGTGAGTTGGGGAAAATTTAATGTATATTGAATCTTGGGGATTTTGAGAGAGTGAGTATAGGGAGTTTGAGAGAGTTTGGTTTTTTGATTGTAGGGAGTTTGAGAGACTCTCCCAAAATCTCTACTCTTTTGAGAGATTTGGAGTAAGGAAAAAAATACACTGTAAACTCCCTAGAACTCCTAAAAAAAACCAACTCCCTAGCATTCTAGTTTTTACCACTAACAGGGAATTCAAAAGTTTCTTTCAAACTCCCCACGACTAACGGGATTTTCTAGGGAGTTTGGGAAACTTTTCTAAACTCTCCCATGACTAACGGGTATTTTGAGAGACTCCTCCGAACTCCTCCACGACTAACGGGAAAAACCCAATTACACAAAACTCCCCTAACTCTCTTGAGGACTAAAATTGAAAAATCATGAGAAAAAGAAAATGACCTTAAGTTTTGGCATCATTTTAGTGATGAGCACGGATTTGGTTCTCTTCATATTCAGAACAATTCGCACATCTGTACTAATCAATTTTGATTAGGAAAGAAGACTGAAAACGTTAGGGATTAATTACCGACCGTTAATACCTATTAATGAGAAATAATGGTGATATTCCTACCATTGAATCTGGAGATTTTGGGACGTTGGATGGGGGCTTGAAACGTGGTGTATGTTCGGCCGAGATTTATCTTTTACACTTCGAGGAATTTTGGAAGAAATATAAACCGTCGATCGCTTAAGAAATCCAATTCAAGACCGTCGGATTAGCAAAAACACATTTGTTTTTGTAAGATACTAGAATATGACCCGGGCCGTTAGTTGTTGAAATTATGGTGGCTTAGATGGCTATTGCCTAAATAATTTTCTTATGCAAGAGAGATTTTCTTTTATGCATGATTATTTTTTTCGGAAAATGGTTCATTTATCTAAATATTTTTAAAACACGATTATAATGGACGAGTAAAAATTAATATGGGTGAAATGGACACAAAAAAAATAGCAAGGATGAAACTGGATTCATCCTGGCTTAAACTTAAAAAATAGCGAAATGAAACTGGATGCATTCTGTGTAAATTAAAAATAAGAAAAATTATTTAAAAATGGGTAGGATGAAACTGTTTACATCCTAGCTATTTTTACATTTTATCCATTTAAACAGTATCAAAATCTAGATGTCTTTTTCACCCAGAAAATATTGATTTTGGTCTTTTTAACCAATTTTGTGTATTTTTTTTATCAACATCATTCATAGTTGTTTAATTATGTTAACACTGTTCTTTTGTAACTCTCTTCTAATGAAATCGGGGAGATTTTCTCGACAGACTTCGCAATGCGGTTTTCCGCATGGCTAGCCGATATAAACTAACAAATCAACAACCACATACTTGTCGACTGCCACTATTTTTGTGGTTATGTTTATTCATGCATTTTAAGTAAAAATTGATACTCTACACCCAAATAAGTGCTAGGGGTGTAAAAAATACCCGAAAATATTCGGCCTGCCTGTACCTGTCCGAGCCCATCTGTATCTGAAGTAACCTAAAGCCTGTTATGGCCCGTCATGGACCACCCGGCTTGGCCTGGATTAATTTATTGGGCGGTCTCGGGCTTTGCAATTAATTATGATGCCCGGCCTGGTGCCCGGCCTGAAAGCCTTTTATGTGCCATTAATCACTTAATATCTTCTTAAAAAGACTTAAAAGTTACCATTTTATAATTGTCAATTTTTTGTCAAAAAAAATAAAATATATAATTGTTTTTACTTATAATTAACCTTTTCAAAACATTAATGGTAATATATTTTCTTATTAGAAAGTTTATTGCACTCTAATTAATTATTTATTATAGGCTAAAATTAAAATTTTGCCATTGTAATTTAAATATAAAACAATACTATCACTTACGGTATACAATGTTAGAAAGGAAAGGATATTGTATTAAAAATAAATAAATTTAATACCATTTATTTGAAAATTTAAACTTAAAATAAAAAAGAAAAAATAATTCAAAATAGTGGCCTGTCCGGCCCGATCTGGCCTTCCCGTATAAAAAGCGGGCTTTGGGTAGCAAATTATCCACTTTTACCCGGCCTTCCCGGCCTGACTTTGTTTACGGACTCATAAATATTAAGCCGGGCCTGCCTGACCTATCTTAGTTTTTGGGTCGGGCGGCCTGGCCTGCCCGAATTTACACCCCTAAGTGCATTTATATAGTTTTTTTTTCATTAAAGGGAAAATTACTGACAAAGTTGATAGAGTAAAGCTGCCTCCCACATTTGAGGACTTTGAGTTTTTCCTCCAATTAAAGCTAGTCTTTGGAGATCAGGCAGATTGCCTTTCTTAAAGATATTACATCATACTGTTTCAAAGTTTTTGAGACACAAAATGATGTGATCCATTGCATAATTAATTTTCCAACTGGTGCTTTTAGTTCTCCCCTGCATAGACTTCATTACCCTGTGATTGCTTCCTAGGAGGTTGAAAGCTTTACAGTGAAGTTGAGAAGCCCAGTTTAAAGCATCTTGAGCTACAATGCACTCGTCTTCTTCTTGTCCATGACTTCTTGCTTCTCTAGTTCTTTTCCCAATGACTTCCCCTGCTTGATTCAGAACACATACACCAATACCAGTTAACCCTGTTATATTATCATAAGAAGATAAGAAGGCAAAGGAGACTCTTCCAGGGAGAGTCTGCTCAAGAGAAACTGGTTCACTAGTAGATAGACTATCAGAGTTGCCATAAGAGAGATTTCTTGTTTACAGAAGGTGTTCCATAATTAAGTTGATGGTGCTCCTAGGGAAGGGATTGGTTTTCCTGAAAGTAGTATCACACCTGGCTTTCCAAACAAGCCAGGAAATAGTAGCACACAGTTCTCCCCAACTCCCCCATTCAATTCTATGGTTATTCCTAGAGAACCAACTAAGACACCAATCAGAGACGCTGGAAAAGGTGTAGGTAGAATGATCAAGATTCAAAGAACAGTGAGCCCAGACAGCTCTAGTAAAATTACAATTCATAAGGGCATGTTCACTTGTTTCAGGATGTTCTTTACATATATGACATAAAGGGTCAATATGCCTAACAAACTTGGCTTGAATAGCGTTGTAAGGAAAAATGTTATCTTTCATTTTCCAAATGAAAAACTTTATTCTAGGGATAGTGTGAAGATTCCAGATCTTCTTAGCAAGAAGGTCATTAAGTTGGGAACTCTTTTTATCTAACAAGTCATAAAGAGATTTACTAGAAAAGTTCCCTTGAGTATTATCAATCCATCTTAGGGTATCTTCAGCATTCCTAATTGGGGTGATTCTAAGAATTAGATTAACAATATCACCATCAAAAAGATCATTAAGCATATTAATATTCCAACCAGTGTCAGTCAATAAGTCTTTTACTAAACTTATATTGTCAACACCATCAATATTTTCAAGAATAACAGGTTTTCCAGACACGTCAGAGATCCGCCTATCCTTCCAGATGTGGACTGAACTACCATTTCCCAATTTGCAAAATAATATAATCCTTTAATATCATCAGACTTTTATAGACCCCTTTCCAAACCCAAGACGAGCTATCATTGCAAATGGGCATGGAAGGGGTTAGAGGTGGGAAAGTATTTACCTTTCATGGTCTTGGAGAAGATACAGTTAGGCTGTTTAAAGAGTCTCCAGCCATTTTTGGAAATTAGAGAGATATTCATTAAGTCAAGATTTTTTAGACCATTACCACCCTTTTCTTTACTCTTACATAGACCCCTCCACCCCTTAATATAAAAACCTTTCTTAGGACCTAGTTTTCCCCACCAAAAATCTCTTATAGTTCCTGTCATTCTATTTATAGTGGATTTAGATAAAATGAAAGTGGACATAGTGTAAACAGGGAGAGATTCAAAGACCGATTTGGCCATAATCTCTCTGCCAGGAGGGGACATAGATTCCCCTTTCCAGCCCTTAAGACGATTCCCCATACTTACAGAAAGGTTATCAAAACACTGTATTTTCGATTTGTTCGTGAATAAAGGGCCACCTAGATATCTGTCATTCAATCTGATTTTTTTAACCTTAAGGATATCTATGATTTCTCTTCTTAGGCTACCTTGAATATGAGGAGTAAAGAAAATGCCAGATTTAAAGTAACTTATCATTTGGCCTGAGGTTTTACCATAATCTTCCAGAACATTCAGCAGATTTCGACTAAGAGAAACATTAGCTTTTGAGAAAATTAAGCAATCATCGGCGAAAAGTAAGTGACTGATGGAGGGACAATTTTTGTTGATTTTAAATCCAGTAATAAGACCTTTCTGTTCAGCATTAGACAAAGTCCTAGAGAAAGATTCCATACACAAAATAAAGAAATAAGGAGACAGTGGGTCTCCTTGTCTCAGCCCTCTAGTAGGTTTAAAAGGGTTACAAAGGGACCCCATTCACAAGAATGGAGGATTGACTGGTACTTATCCATTGGTAAATAAGAGAGCAAAAGGATTCACAAAATCCCATTCTTTTAAGGATGGCAATGAGGAGGTCCCATTCAACCCTATCGAAGGCTTTGAACATGTCAATTTTTAGACCCATGAAATCAGACAGACCTTTTCTTTTTTTCCTCATGGCGTGAATTATCTCATGAGCAACAAGAATGTTGTCTGAGATAAGTCTCTGTTTGACAAAAGCAGATTGATAAGGAGAAATCAATCTGCTAAGAAGAGGTTTGATCCTATTGGCAATAACTTTGGAGATAATTTTATAGACAATATTGCATAGACTAATTGGTCCGTAGTCACTTGGACCCCGAGGATGGAGGACTTTAGGGATTAGGGAGATATGTATTTGGTTAAGTTTAGTTAATATGGCCACTAGTAAAAAAAGCTTTAACAATATCTATAATGTCAAATTTGACAGTAGTCCAATTTTTTTGAAAGAAACAAGTTGGGAATCCATCAGGCTCTGGGCTGGAGTTAGGAGACATCCCAAAGAGGACATCATCCATTTCCAGTTCAGATGGAGACTCGATAAAAAGAGAGTTTTCAGAATCAGTTATAAAGTGAGAAACAAGGCTAACAATCTCATAGTTTATGATAGGTCTTGTTGTGATACACTAACGGCGGGTGTCTAGTGTCCTTGTAGCTTTTTTCCTTTCTACCTTTCCAATTTTCCAATAAGTCTTGGTGTGTATATGACGTGTAATATATGCAGAAAGATGAAAATAATCACATACATTACTTCTTTGATTCCACATTTGGGATACCTCCATATATTGGGGGATAGTTTATGTTTCGGTCGACATAGTTTTACGATGCCGATAATTGCAGTCCACATGGATTTACAGTGTTGACCGCAACAGTAAAGTATCCCCACAAATTATATCCCTTGATGAAAGTCCATCTTTCTATCGCATCTAAAATTTGTAGATAATTATAACCTATATTTTGCGTACTACCGCAAAAGAAAAAAAAAATAAAAAATTATGTAATTTTTCTCATTTCGAAATTACAACTTCGTTTCCAGAAAGCATGGTCAGTATACCAAAAAGAGACAAAGATCCATGAAAAATAAATGTGTGTATTTCAGTTACAATAATTGCTATTCAAATCAACAAATGATATCATTGTCTACCGACTCTACCCTATAATCCACTCTTCTTTGAAATGTTTAAAAACGTCAAACACTGTTACACTGGTAAATGGTCAATTAATCCATGGCAATGGCAAAATAGCAAGTCAACTGTTAGTGAATCTGCAGCAATGGTGGTATAGTCAACGCCTTCCTTTCAAAACTATGAAAACGTTCATGAAATATATTTTGGTTTTCATCTCTCCACTCTATTCACACCCTATCAATACTAAATACTACAAAATGTTTATTTAAATAAAAAAAAAAACAAAAAAAAAATGGTGGTATAGTCAACTGGAGGTGTTAAGCTGCTGGAGGATCTAGTCAGCCTTGATTCGCAGTACCGCAATGACCTTGTGCTATCTAGAGCTAACAAAACTATACATATCATGAACTGTGTAAGGAAGTTAAATGACCCGCAATGTGAGCTCCTTCTTGTGCGTAGCTGTATTGGTGTTTCCAAGCTTTACTTCACCCTTCGTACTACCAATCCTCAAGTCCTTGGTACCGCAACCACCCACTATGATCAGCACCTGTTTCAATACCTGCAACATCTCATTACAGGTAATGCTGCTGGGTTTGGACCTCTTCAGCAAAGGATAGCTACTTTTCCCATCAAATATGGAGGACTTGGTGTGTATACTATGGATGATACCAGCCAATATAGCTACATCGCTTCATGCATTCAGACTCAAGCCTTGCGGTCTATAATTTTATGCAACACAGATGTCTCATCTCCGAGCCTTGTTTTCCGGTCAGCTCTCAGCCAAACATGCAGACCTGCGGACTTACATCTTCTTCTTTCAACATCAAAGACACTGCCCCAGATCCCATGAGAGCATTGGCAATACGTTACTTTGACGTTGTCAAGAGAAATTTGCCCAATAATTTTGCACTGACCAATAGAAATGTTGTTCTTTGGCAGAGTAATCAGATGGCCCATGCCCTGGACTTCCTCAAAGCTCTCCCAATTGCAGGCCTTAATCAGAACCAGGGGCCGCGCCAGTTCAGAGCCATTCTTCAATACCTTTTAGGCGTGCCGATATTCCCTGAAGATAGTGTGTTTTTCCTTCATTGTTCAGAAACTTCAAAGATCTGGAACTACTTCTTATCGTCTTTTGGTTACGATTGGGTTTTTGCTGAAAGTGTAAAAACTTCTCTTTGGGAATGGCCGAACAAGAAAAGTACATATATGAAGAAGAAGCTGTCGGGTTATACTCCCTTTGCAGTCTGGTGGATAATTTGGCAAGAAAGAAATGCTAGATTATAAGGCAGTAGAAGAAGAAGAAATTTTGATCAACTTATTATTGCTACAAAGTGTACCTTTTTAATTGGGCTTTGCCTACTAAATTGTTTGATGGTTACTCTTTAAGCACTCTTATTTTGTAATGGGGAGGCAGTGATTGTTAATTTCTAGCTCTCCTTGTTTTTCTTTGTATCTGTCGCTTTTGGTGACTTTTACTCTTTAATATAATTTGCCCTTTTCTTTGTCAAAAAAAAAAGTGTGTGTTCCTGCTGCAATCGTATCATGGATGCTTTTGGCGACCACGCTTTGCACTGTGCCAGTGAAGTCGACATTAAGTTTAGACACGATATTGTTCAGTGAAGTCGACATTAAGTTTAGACACGATATTGTTCGTGATGTGGCTATGGACATATGTTATAAAGTCGGCGTCGCTGTTAGGAAGGAAGTCTCATTGGCTTTTTTGGACGACGGCAAAGGTTTAAAACCAGCTGATATTATGATATCTAATCGGGAGAATGGTCAAGATACATGCCTTGATGTCACGGGAGTCTCACCTTTTGCGGGGATGGTCTTCGTAGCTTTGTTCCGGGACGCGTTATTGCTGCTGCTATTAGCCGTAAACGCAGTAAATATTTAGACAGGTGCTCGGCCCATGGATACGGCTTTGGTGTTTTAGCTTTCTCGTCATTAGGTGAATTAGGAAGTGATTTTTTTTGTTTTTTTGAATAGATTGAGGAACTACCTAGCCAACTATGATGCTAATTGTAAAGTAGGCAATTCTCTCTTTCAACGTGTTGGAGTAGTTATCCAAAAAAGGTGTTGGGGTGCAATTTGTTGCTAGGCTTTCGACCCTTCCAAACAGCTCTGTATAAAAATATTTTTTTAATAAAAGCCATGACTGGCATCTTTTTAAAAAAAAAACAAACAAAAAAAGAACGGGCACCTAGCTCAGCTGGTCATCCTCGTTCCCCAAAGTTTCATGTGTTCCAGGATGTCCCAGGTTCGAGCCCCCAATGACGTAATATTGCAGAAATTAACATGGAAGGTAGAGTTAGTTTGCCCCCCTTGGTAGGCTAACACAACAACCTGTTCAATGAAATGTACTAGTATGTCGTTGGAGCTTAGCTTGTTAGGCTTCCAATTAGTTTCATATAATAATCGTTATCCAATAATATAAAAAAGAAAAAAACAAACAAACAAAAAAAAAAACGAAAAACAACTATATACCATACGGAGCAAATAGCGTCAACTGTCCAAGTAATTGAAATGGTTGCAGAGTTGCGAGTAGTGTACGATGATCACCCATATTAAACCTCAAAATGTGTTGTAAAGGGTTGATCAAATGCTAAATGGAATAAGAAGAATGTCTTCTAGAGGCAGCTAGGAATACAGAATTCTGAACATCAAAATTAAAAGAACTCATAGATGTTAAGTGAAACTGACTTACATGAGACAAGAATATAGAAACTTGGAAAAAAAAATAAAAATAGAATCGTTGTAAATTGATAGGAATAAAATCCAACCATCTATAACCATTTGTGTTGTTCCATAGCCTAGCTCCTCAGCTTGCTCGTTCTTCCTCCCATTGCTCTTTCATCTGCGGCACTGATCATTTCCTCCATACTCAAGTCGTTATAAGGTATTCCAAAAATACTAACTACTGATCTTAGCATTTATGTACAAAACCATGCTACTATTACTATCCAGATCTAGATTCAAGCCAACAAAAGTTCAGAAACTCATTCTACATTCATAGCTAGATCACAAATAAAATAATAGCTTTCTGCATTTTTGTGAAAACAAATATCACCACTCTCACCGAATCCAGTCTATACTTCAAGTATATTTTATGAATATTCAACCGTCATTCCTAAACCATGAACATAAATATCAACTTCTAGAAAATCAATTTTTATTTTTATTTTTAGAAAAAGCTTATCATTGGATATTGCATATGTACAATTTATCAACATCGGGCTTGCTCAGTTAGTTATAGGACGGATGGTTATACATGCGATTCTCCACTGCCATTCAAAGCAACAAAATTAGAGTCTTGTTAGGCTGCCTTTTACATTGTTTATTGTGACCACATCAATGAGGGATAACATGTTCACTTCCTGAAAACTGGCGTTTATTTGGAACACATTATAAACTCCGAGTCCTTTATTACCTTGTTTATTCAAAGCGATTCTCCTATGTCATACTAATTGTTTTCATAGGTAGAAGGCTGTACCGTGTCTGTGATAACATGTTCACTTCCTGCATTAGTCAAGACACGCAAAAAAATCAGATGAAACTGGAAATGAATATGTGGGACACACAAAGTGAAATATATAACACTGGTATTTTACCCTTCTGTGGTTCTTCATTGTTTTTCACTGGTTCCATTGGAGTATCCACTGAACCTGGATCATTAAGCCAGCATCAATATATCATTTAAAAATTTAGTTTGCAACACAATATGCCGACACTTCCCGTTCAGCATCGTACAACAATTACCTTAAAAAAGGGCATGGCTGCACTTTGGGCATTGGTTGGCCGCCAGTTCCCATGATTAGGGGGAGTCAGCCGGGGAGGTATGCTATCGTCAGGAAGAACTTCGGAAGAAGTATCTAGTGAAGGGGATAAATTGAAACCTGTTAGAGATGATTAGAAATGATGGTCAGTTAACGAAAACTGTAGAATTGTAAACAGTAATCCTTGTTCAATTTTACTGAGAATCCATGGGTCTTTCCCTAGTTCCTGAACATGGAAGAAGGCTAAGCAAATTACTTGCATGAGAATCATATTAATCAAGGATATATCCAAGCAACCAAAAAAATCAAGACCGCAAAAGGAAATCTATTGAAATTTGGAATACTTTATAAATCTCCTTGTGACAATGTGATGAGATGAAGCAAGTTACTTGTTCGAGCTACAGAAAAGAAAATGCTATGGGTGAATATGTGTACAACAATCGGATACCACATAACATATATCATGAAAAATGAACAATTAGATAAAATAATCCATGCCTGCATTTACAATGATTGAAAGAAAATGCAACTCCAGTTTTCAAATTCTAATGTTGGATGCCAAAGGGGAATTACCCAGGCAAGGAAACCTCATAAGCAATCATCAAATGGAAGCGGCTTTACCAAAAAAGCCGATTTATAGATCGAAATTTCTCATAAAGCCAAATCAAAATTTTTAGTCGATACTCTTCAAAAATCAGATCAAACCCCCTAAAGTTTCACTGGATATCATATAAATTTCTTATGTTTTTCATGATCTAGATCAAATACTTTACAAATACTATCTCAAACAGAAATAATATGAATAAAAGGTCTTATCGGATCACCATCATCATCAAATAAAAAACAGATCTTTATAATAAACCAAAACATCACACCAACTAACAAAACAACAGAAAGAACCCCCACACTATATGAAATAAGCTCAGATCTATAAACCTTATAAATTTCACTCAAATCTCAACGAAAAACACAACACATAGTCTCAAACACAAAAATCAAAGAAATTGGTTTTGTATAACTTTCAAAAAGTTGGATCTTTATTAAAGATTTGAACTACAGAGAAACAGAGATGTAGTAGTACTAACTGCTGATTCATCAAGCCAACGACCAAAACTATCAAAAGTAGTCATCCTTGTAAAATCATAAATAATAAGAGCACCAATAATACCTCTATCATAAGCAGAAGTAACAGCTCTAAATAACCTTGAGTTCGAAGTTATTCGGCAGGACCTGTTGCACATGTAATGAAAAAAAAAGAGAAATCATCATTCTCATTACATAGCAATGACAAACAAACCTTGTGAAAGTACATGAACATGTTCCCGGTTGATAACATTTCTCATTGTCATTCCTGAGGTACTTGACCTATTCACTTTGAAAGGTGCTTATGAAATCTGTGTCGAGTTCGGCATCCCCCATGGTATAATACATTTATTTGATAGCATTTCTCATTGTCAGTCCTGAGGTTCTTGATCAATTCGTTTTGAATGGTGTCTATAAAATCCGTGCCATCCCGGAAATCCACCATTGTAAATAGTAACAGTGTAATTTTGTTTAGGTGAAACCCCAAAAAGTTGCAAAAGACCCAACAATTCACCATCTACCTCAATCTAAAATATGCTTGAATGTAAATGGTAACAGTGTTATTTTGTTTAGGTGAAACCCCAAACAAAAGAAAACCTCAAAAAGTTGCAAAAGACCCAACAATCACCATCTACCTCAATCTAAAATAGATCCCATACTGTTGCTCTAAGCAACCCAAGAACGCAGGACCATTTCTAAAAGATTCAAACACTCCACGGTTAACAGTTAAAAGAAGCACAAAAAATGAGAAATCTAAGCAAACAATTTTATCACACCATTTTGAGGTCAAACCATATAAGGTTTTCATTCATACCACTGCCAAAACAACAAATATTGACAGATGAAGAGCAATTCGGTTGCTCCTCCCTTGCAGTTGAGGAGCAATCGTGCAAATTGAGATCTCTAGATAACATAGAGCAATGTCCATGCTTAAGCTCCATAATCAATCGATAAATTAACAGACGTAGCTGATACACACAACAAAGAAGGCCAAGGTTTTCAGAATATCAAGAATAAATGACAAACTCATGCTCGAAACCCCTTTAAGAAAGAAAACTAATTGCACTTCTAAGATGATTCAGGAATTGATACCTCTTGCTAACAGTGTAAACAACCTTTCCAAGTAATTTCTTAACCCTGCAGTGCATAACCAATCACTTCATTATATTATGTTACATATCTATAAGAAAATCCAGTTGGAATTCATAAAACCCAAATTGACACACTAAAAGAAACCAAAATTGACACAATCAAAAGAAATATGAGGGTCAGACAAACAAAAACACCATCTACACATATCTACTAACACAGATCACAAACAAACATGTTGAGGGTTAATAACTCAACTAGTGAAACACTTATGACAGACATGATTAAATCACAATTGAAGGTTAACAACAACTCATGAAATGGTGAAACCAAAGATACCGAAAAATATAGGGGCAAAGAGAAAGAGGAATTGGTGCATACCTGTGAGAGAAAGGAGAATGACAACATCACCAATACCGCAACGGTAAACTCTTTTCCTGGAGATGAATGTTGAACTTGCGGAGTGGGAACCGAAGATTACACAAAGAGATATATGTATACACATAATCCATCACTAGCCGCATGTCTTAGGAATCACACGTGGACGACACGCAGTCAAGAGACATCAAGATATGATGCCACGTTTCAACACCCAATTGGCATGCATCATCTTCATCTACTCATCATCAGATTGATCCAACAGGGACCAAGGAGTACCCGATGAATCAACCACCGCATATCACAATAGAAGGCCCAAAATCTACTTTACTCTATACCAAAACAGACCTGAAATGAAGGGAGAAGATGAGCCTCACCGACAAGGAGGGGACAGCTGCAATAACAGCTGTCTGAGGCGTGCAGATTGTTCAACCACCCGCATTAAATGCTACGCACCTAGGATACGTGTCAACATTTCCATGGAAGAAGCATAGGCGGGTCATCGTTATAATAGGATACCGTAGGATACCATCGTATCCAAACGAAGCTACCATCGGGATCAACACATTAACCAAGACGATAAGGAACAGTTGTTTCAAAGAGGAAGGTCCCATTTAAGAAGCCTATAAATACCCGACTCCACTAAGTGAGAGGGGGTCGACAAAAATTCTATGAGAGAATTATAATTAGAGTAAGAGAGATTGTAAACAGTAAGTATGAGTTATATCTTCTTCACCCACCTTCGTTCCCTACTCAGAGTCGTTTGACTACACCTTTGTAATCTCTTATAAATCATAGTGAAAACCAATACCCCCGTGGACGTAGGCCTTAGTGCTGAACCACGTAAGTCATCGTCTCATTTATATTATGCAATTATAATCTTATTTGTGCATCATGCATCGTTTAATCTATCGTAGATCCCCCTATGATGCGAGATGAGGACGAGCCCGAAATCTCAGAGTGTCCTATATAAATGCCATGTGCTATTTTATATGTATTTCGATCATTTCAATAGTTTTAACTATATTGCGAATATTGTTTGCGGACACGATGATATCATCGTTACATTTGTGTTCACAATATGGCGCTAGAAACAGGGACTCTTTTGTCCCGGTAAAAGATTTATCTTTCCCTGTGAATTTTCCTAATCATCCAACACTTTTTTTCAACACAGATCTTGGGTGACAAACCACCAAAACCTTTTTACTATAAAAATATGTAGATTTGAGACTTCAACTCGCGTTATAAAAACGGTTGAACTTTATTATCGGTAAAAAATTTAAGATCCGTGTTTTCGGGAAGTTTTTCCAGATCTACCTTCGGATCTATATCTTATTCGGATCCATGCTTTCATTTGTAAAAATCCTTGGATCCTGTTTTTCTCGAAAGTTTTTCTAGATCTACCTTCGGATTTATATCTTCTCTGGATCCATGCTTTCATTTGTAAAAATCCTTGAATCCTGTTTTTCTAGAAAGTTATCTCTAGATCTATCCTCGGATCTAGGTTTTCTATTAAAAGAATCTTCGGATATAAGTATCCCATTTCAAGATGATTTCTACCTTGGAGGATCTATACTATCATTATGATTTGACTTATGCCTAACAAAACGTATGATTACATCTTTTTTCTTACGACGCCTTTACTAACAAAACCATTGTGGATATGTCTTCTTTGTCAACATCTTATTTTCGCAGAAAAATCATGGATAAAACGAAGGATGCAAGAAAATCCAAGGCATCGTCAAAGGAGATGCCAAGGACTACACCAGTTATGACACGCAGTAAGAAAAAGATTGAAAAGCTCAAAGCAGCAACCAAGAGGCAGGATGGAGCAGAAAGTACCACACCTCTAGACGCTAATGCAATAGCAGCAACGACACTCAAAGCTGCAACATCCAGATTTGGTGCTGCCAAAGTAGCAGCCACGACTCGAGCAAACGAACAACGATAGGGGTAGCAGAGTCGACGATGCAACAACCCATTTATGGGATGCCACTCACTGACGAGTAGAACCAACCGCTACGGATCACCCAGCCTCTGCTGTTAGCAAACCAGCCAGCACCATTATCTATGGAGCTTCAGTTCCAACCCCCCGATCCACCAATCCCTCTGATCCAGATTGTAGATGAAGATCATACTATAGCAGCCGGTGGACAAGTGCAAGTGGGAAATCCGAACCAGGGATCAAACCATACCATCCAGCTAGCATCGGAGCTCGAAGAGATGAAGAGGAGTCATAGGATATACACAGATGTTGTAGCACTACTTCCATGAGAAAACCAGGAACTCAAGGATAGGATCGCTCAAAGCGCCGAAGTAGAAAATAAGCACGAAGAAGCAAATTCTAAGGCACCACCGCCAAATCATGACCGAAGGATGGTGGTGGCCAACGTCCACGACCCCGAGCCACTGAATCAACGTATGGCAAGAGGAAACGATCGACCATGAGAGACGAATATTATCTCGCAGCGGAAAGTCTTCGTGCTGAGATGATGGCATAAATCAAAAAATTGAAGACGAGGAAAGGAGGAGGAAGACTAGAGGAAGTGATGAGAGAAGTTGTCACTACACCGCTGACTGTGCATCTGGAAAGAGCACCCATCCCCCAAAAGTGTCCCATACCAGCGTTCGAGTGCTTTGAAGGATCCAGCGACCCCGCATCTCATCTTCGATACTACAACCGAACCCTGAACCGATGGGACCAAGATGATGTGGTCCTCTGCAGATACTTCCCATCAAGCCTGAAAGGATCGGCATTGTCCTGGTTTGATAACCTGGCACCTAATTCCATCGATTCCTACAGCCAGATCACTGAGAACTTCTTGAGAACTTACATGTATAACAAGACCATCAATGCATGAATGGACAAGCTCTTCTCGCTAGCAGTCGTCTACAAAAAAACGATTAGGGAGTATACTGATAGGTGGCACAAGACCTGTCAAGAAATAGGAAATGTAGACCCCGTGGTTAGCATCAATTGATACAAGTGGGGATTTGTTTTGGGGTAAAAAATGTTTTTTCCAGTTTTGGTAAATTTGGATGTGTTGTTTAGAAACGAATTTAGACCTGAACAAATACACTTCATGGGAGTACTTTAGATTCGAGAGATCAATCTGTAAAATCCTGGCTTAAACCAAGAAATGGCCGTTCCAATCTTGCTTCGGTCACAAAGTGAAGGAGAATGGTTGGTCTTAGGGAGGGAAGCGAAGAAGGTGTTGAGACCAGAACGGTTAATTCTGAAGGTGTGGCTGGCTGTTTATGACTTGTATCAGAATATGGAACTGGCTTGTGGAATATAAGCTATCAGTTCTTTGGTGTTTTTCTAGATACTTGTATTGTTGCTAACCAAAAACTCCGTCGTTTGGTCGAAACAGGTAGAAACCTATTTATACAAGTCATAATTGAACGCACCTTGATCTCGTAGGAAGTGGGAGTGATTGAGTGATGGAGAAGTGGGGTAATGTGTAAATGCTAAAAAATACGTCCCCACTATGAAGGAAACGGGTTAGTTTACACCCACTACTTCTTGCCGCCACTAACTGCCCGCTTTCCTGACACTTTATTATAATGGGCGTGTTAGACGCCGCATGCTGTAAACCTCCAGACCAATACCCTGATGAGCATACCCCAGTTTGTGACATGTTTGATGTCTCGAGTATTTTCGTGAAAAATGTGCAGAAGATTGCTGAGTGGGTCTTGTATGCTAGACCTAGTTATTCTGATCAATCGTGCGCCAGCTTGGTGGCGGATGATCATGTTGTGGCAAGTCAAGTCATGGTACTTGCCAAAGGAGAATGGCGTATGAATCTGAGACTTACTATGGGCCGGTTAACTCCGTGGAGAAGTTGGACGGCCGAGATTGCAGTTTATGAGAAAAGGTGATTGTTGATTATGGCCACATCTCGTTGGCACCTGGTGATGGAATAATGGCGCCATTAGCAAATGCCAGTGACATAGTGGCACGTTTGGCATATGTCGGTGGCATAGTGGAACGTTTGGCACATGCCGGTGGCATAGTGGCACGTTTGGCACATTCCGGTGGCATAGTGGCGCGAACAATGCCTGGCGTAGCCGCGGTCGTTATATCTTGGCATATTGGTGTTAGATCCAGATATGGCTTCGAAAATATTGGCTCTAGTTGTCGTATCATATTTAATTCCCTAAGTAGTTTTTTTGGCATGGTTGGTGCAACAACTTCATCCAAATTAGGGTTTGGCATGCCAAAAACCTAATTGGCGCGTGTGGCATATGGCCGCGGCATGATGATATTTTTTTGTATGTAGTGCCATGGTCGCGCCAAAGGAATTATAGCAGGGCCATAATGTAGGAACGACCACAGGCGGAAGGATAGCCATGGGTGGCCATAACATGGCGCCATTTTTAGGATTTCATGGGCCCCGCATGGCTCGTGGCATGTTGTGGGGCCAAAGTGGCGTAATTCTGGGCCAAGACTAGAAATTAGGGTTTCGACTAATGCCACTGAAGAGAAAGTCGTGTTTTGAGCATAAAACCATAATTGGTGTTTGTTATGGCTTTGGCCACGAACAAAAAGTGGGTTAGCATGTAGTCGTGCTTGTTGTGGCATGTTGTCATGTTGTTGCCGCGGAATGGCATGTTGGCATGCCGATTAATATGTTGGCGCGGTTTGGCTAATTAACTAATTGGCGTGGTGGCCGTTTGACATAGTTTAGCCTTTTAATGCGCGTGGCAGGTTTAGAGCGACCTGTTTGGTCGATAGAAAGGAGGGCCGGCCAAACATGGGCATGGCCACGTCTCTAGTGCACGTGGCGCATTTAAAGCGACCTGATTGGTCTATATAAAAGAGGGACGGCAAGTCTGGGCTTGTCCACATCTCATGTGCATGTGGCGGATTTAGAGCGACCTGATTGGTCGATGGGAAAGAGGAGGACCGCAAGCAGCATGGGGGTGTCGCCACCTGCAGGTGGCGCCGGCTGGCCTATGGCAAGACCACACCTCCTTTTGTTGCTGCTCCTATTTTATTTCTTGTTTTCTGGTAGGACTTTGCTCCTACTAGCTTCGTGGCTAATTAGTTTCCTAGCTTGCCTAGGTTTGGTCTCTACCAATAGGGTTCGAGATGTTTGCACAGGTGCAAAAAGGCCTAATTTTTGCAAATTAATTAGGCCAAAACTTGAATTTTATGAGTTATCACAAAATTGAAATTTTTTGACAAATGTTGGGTGTTGACACAAAATTCTTTTATTCTCGGAGAGCAGTTAGCGCGTCTTCTGATTGAGCATTTTCGTGCAGACCTTAATTTTGATACTTCGGGAAATTCGTGCTCCTCAGCTACAGTGAACACTAATTGTCATGCCATACCAATACTAAGGGTTCAGCTGGGGAACATAGCATAGGAAGATACTTAATAAACCATACACTAATGAATAATGTAGGCGAGAGTTTACAGAATGTTTGGGATTGTTGCTACATGCACCATTCTGAAAATATACTGAACTGCTCAGTACATGTGTGAGTAGAGAGGCTCGGGCACTCATTGCTTTTAAATGGATCAGTCCTTTTGCATATGGCGCATTAATATAGGGTTTTACATTTTTAGCCTTGAACTGAAAACTACCATCAACATTAAGTCCCCTGCTTAGCACGTAATAGCGACGCTATTGCGGGGTAAGCATTAGATGGTGACAGTCAAAGAAACTCATGAGAAAAGCTTGGCGTATATTACCAGGATAAAGGCTGGCTCGGCTTTTGAGAAGGATATGTTTAATTAAATGTCGAGGCAAGTAGTAATCACCCTTCTGGTACGTTGATGCCGAGAATACTAAAATGATGTATTTAAGTAGTGGAGCCTCGACTGATGAGTGTTAAGGAAGTTGATCCTTGACTACAAGGATGAGTCTTGAGGTGGTGGAGCCGCCAGCACTATGATGTTTTGAGGCAGTGACGCCTGAAAACACGAGTGAGGGATGAGGAGATTGCGAGCCTCAACACTAATATGAAGATGTGTTGAGGCAGTGATGCCTGACAACACAGTAGTGAGTGTTAAGGAATTTCTTCGTCTCAACACTAAGGTGAGGATATGTTGAGGCAGTATTCCTGACAAAATAGTAGTGAGTGTTGAGGAATTTGCACGTCTCAACACTAAGAGGAAGGATGTGTTGAAGCAGCATGCCTGGAAACACAGTAGTGAGTGTTGAGGAATTTGCACGTCTCAACACTAAGAGGAAAGATGTGTTGAAGCAGTATGTCTGGCAACATAGTAGTGAGTGTTGAGGAATTTTCACCTCTCAACACTAAGAGGAAAGATGTGTTGGAGCAGTATGCCTGGCAACACAGTAGTGAGTGTTGAGGAATTTTCACGTCTCAACACTAAGAGGAAAGATATGTTGAAGCAGCATGTCTGGAAACACAATAATGAGTGTTGAGGAATTTGCACGTCTCAACACTAAGAGGAAGGATGTGTTGAAGCAGCATGCCTAGAAACACAGTAGTGAGTGTTGAGGAATTTTCACGTCTCAACACTAAGAGGAAGGATGTGTTTAAGCAGCATGCCTGGCGACACAGTAGTGAGTGTTGAGGAATTTTCACATCTCAACACTAAGAGGAAAGATGTGTTGAAGCAGCATGCCTGGCGACACAGTAGTGAGTGTTGAGGAATTTGCACGTCTCAACACTAAGAGAAAAGATGTGTTGTAGCAGCATGCCTGGCAATATAGTAGTGAGTGTTGAGGAATTTGCACGTCTCAACTCTAAGGGGAAAACGTGTTGAGGCGGTACGCCTGGAAACACAATGGTGAGTGTTGAGGGATTTGCACGTCTCAACACTAAGATATTTAAAATTTATTTGATAGGCCTAATAGATATAAAATATTTAGTTTAAGGATAGTTACTTAGCTTTGTCTCCGTTAGGCATGTCCTTCGCGCATGATTGGACTTTGGGTATATTAGGCTCTCCCGTGAGTAAGCGGCATCAGGCGTTAGTGATGACATCAGGATGATGACGGATTGATAGACGGATAAAATTCCCCATGTCTTGATGGGACGAAAAATAGACGGTTGTAAAGAGAGTTGTTCAACGAGACTTACTTGTGTGTGGAACCTGCGAACAAATGCTGCTACACTCTCTCCAGGAATTTGCGTCACATTTGCGAGTTGTCTATATGGCAGCAAATAATCTTCAGGATTAGACGGCTTGTTGGAGACCCTCTTAGGTAAAGACACTGGCAAAGGACATACTCCTAGTTCTTCTTTTGTTGCTTTGAGATGGGTAGTGCTGAGCAGTCCCCAGCTAAACTCTTTTGCCTTTATCATCTTTGGATCGTGTCTTTGTAAAGTAGGGGAGTTCCCTCATGCGAACGACTTAACTAATAGGTTGTGCAAATATGATGAAGATCCTGACATGGAGAGTCTTTATGTACCTCTCGAGTCCCCATGTGCAATCTCCTTCGGTAACTCAACTACTCTCTCTATGGGAGAGGAAATTCTGAAAGCGCCTCTCATTGATGTTGTTTCCGTTGAGCCAGATATGGTGTAATATGGACGTGGTTTTATCATTTTGGTCATCGCGCATGTGGCACTGGAGTTGGAGTTGGCGGTTTTGGACGCACAGGATGTTGCATCTCTAAAGCGGTGGCTTTCTTCTTGCTGCTTCAGTGAAACTGCTTACAGAAGACCGAAGGTTATATTTCCTTTTGGTGAGATGTATGCTTCCACGAATATCACGAGGCTCTTCATTCCTAGCAGGACTGGTTCTTTCTAGCAGGGTTGGTGCTGTTGTAGCTGACCGCTTAGCAGCTTCTTGAAGTTCAGAAAACGTCTGGAAGCAATGGTTCTCCAGTAGAGCGCGATAGAGGGTACCATGTCATTAATGCACAACTCCACCAAATGATGTTCAGTCACATTTGGATCATGACAATCTAGCACCTGAATTCTGAATCTCTTGACATAATCATTCGGATGTTCGTTTCTTCGCTCCTTCTGAGTTGTGGCCATGTCCATCTAAGCTTTGGTGAGAACTTCATGTCTCTCCATTAAAACGATAATGGTAATGGTAGGTTGGTTTCCTCTAGTTCCTCCAGTCTCTCGTCTTTACGAAGAAGTGGTAGCAGCCCTGGTAATGATTGGAGGCGTCATGCTCGAATAAATATTAAGAGTAGTGACAGCTCTGGCTCTGGTAATAGGAGGTGTCACGCCAAAGGGGATGCTTCCTGTTCCGCTGGTGTTGGTGCTAAAGGATGTAACGCCATGGGATGTATCGACTGCGATTGCAGACGGTACATTGGTGTTGGTCATTCCCTTTTTCTCTCGTTCGATACGACCATATATTCTGTTTGCATCGTCGTTGGCGGAGGTACAGACCTCAGACAAGGATTCAAAATTTTTTGCGTCATCTCTGGCGCTGTCCGAGCGAATGTTTGCTGGCTTTTCCCACAGACGGTTTTCCATATTATTCCATTGTGATTGGATTTTGAGCATTGGCGGCTTTGGAAGTGCTTAGGATGGCCGGGATGCATCATGAAGCGGCAAGTTGGGATTGGTGATTGAAGTAAATTCTGGTTAATGATTGAATTTGATCTAAGATCCACCCTCTTGAAATTGAGAAAAAATGGAATGAATCTTGAGAAACTAATTTTGCAACCGAGAGATTAATCTCCCACTGTGGTCTCCAGCTGTTTTGGGGTAAAAACTGTTTCTTCAGGTTTTAGTAAATTTGGGTGTGTTGTTGAGAAATGAATTTAGACCTAAACAAATGCACTGCACGGGAATACTTTAGATTCAAGAGATCAATATGTCCAATCCTCTCATAAACCAAGAAATGGATGTCCCAGTCTTGCTTTGGACACAAAGTGAAGGAGAAGGGTTGGTCTTAGAGAGGGAAGCGAAGAAGGTGTTGAGACCAGAATGGTTAATTCTGAAGGTGTGTCTGTTTTATGACTTTTATCAGAATATGAAACTGGCTTGTGGAATGTAAGCTATCATCTCTTTGGTGTTTTTCTGGATATTTGTGTTGTTGCTAACTAAAAACTCTGTCGTTTGGCCGAAACAGGTAGAAACCTATTTATACAAGTCATAATTGAACGCACCCTGATCTGGTATGAAGTGGGAGTGATTGAGTGATGGAGAAGTTGGATAATGTGTAAATGCTAGAAACCACATCCCCACTATGAAGGAAACGGGTTAGTTTACACACACTACTTCTTGCCGCCACTAACTGCCCGTTTTCCTGACACTTTCTTATAATGGGCATGTTGCATGCCGCACGCTGTAAACCGCCTGACTAATACCCTGATGAGCATCCCCCAGTTTGTGACATGTTTGATGTCTCGAGTATTTTCGTGGAAAATGTGCAGCATATTGCTGAGTGGGTCTTGTATGCAATACCTAGTTATTCGGATCAATCGTGTGCCAGCTAGGTGGCGGATGATCATGTTGTGGCAAGTCAAGTCATGGGACTTTCCATAGGAGAATGGCGTATGAACCTGAGACTTATTATGGGTTGGTTAACTCCGTGGCGAAGTTGGACGACCGAGATTGCAGTTTATGAGAAAATGTGACCGTTGATTATGGCCACATCTCGTTAGCACCTGGTGATGGCATAGTGGCGCGATTAGCACATGCCAGTGGAATAGTGGCGCGCTTGGCACATATCGGTGGCATAGTGGCACGTTTGGCATATGCTAGTGGCATAGCGTCACGTTTGGCATATGTCAGTGGCATAGTGGCGTGAACAACGACTGGCGTAGACGCAATCGTTATATCTTGGCATATTGGTGTTAGATCCAAATATGGCTTCGACAATATTGGATCTAGTTATCGTATCATACTTAATTCCCTAGGTAGTTTTTTTTGGCGTGGTTGGCGCAACAACTTTATCCAAATTAGGGTTTGGCATGCCAAAAACCTAATTGGTGTTTGTGGCATGTGGCCGCGACATGATGATATTTTTGTGTGTGTAGTGCCACGGCCGCCAAAGGAATTATAGCAGGGACATAATGTATAAATGACCACAGGCGGAAGGATATCCATGGGTGGCCATAACATGGCGACATTTTTAGGGTTTCCTAGGTCCCGCATGGATCGTGGCATGTTGTTGGGCCAAAGCGGTGTAATTATGGGACACGACTAGAAATTAGGGTTTCGACTAATGCCACTGAATCAAAAGTCGTCTTTTGATCATAAAACCCTAATTAGTGTTTGTTATGGCTTTGGCCACAAAAAAAAAGTGGGTTAGCATGTAGCCGCGCTTGTTTTGGCGCGTTGGCATGCTGTTGCCGCGGAATGTCATGTTGGCATGCCGATTAATATGTTGGCGCGGTTTGGCTAATTAACTAGTTGGCGCGGTTTGGCTAATTAACTAATTGGCGTGGTGGCCGTTTGGCATAGTTTAGCCTTTTAATGCGCATAGCGGGTTTAGAGCGACCTGATTGGTCGATATAAAGGAGGGCCGGCCAAACATGGGCATGGCCACATCTCCAGTGCGCGTGGCGCATTTAAAGCGACATGATTGGTTGATAGGAAAGAGGGTCGGAAAGTATGGTATTGGCCACATCTAATGTGCAAGTGGAGGATTTAGAGTGACCTGATTGGTTGATGGGAAAGAGGAGTACCGACAAGCAGCATGGGGGCATGGCCACCTGCAGGTGGTGCCGGCTGGCCTATGGCACGGCCAAACCTCCTTTTGTTGTTGCTCCTATTTTATGCGGCTCCTCTTTTATTTCTTGTTTTCTGGTATGACTATGCTCCTACTAGCTCCTTGGTGGATTAGTTTCCTAGCTTTCCTAGGTCTGGTCTCGACCGATAGGGGGTTCGAGATGTTTGCACATGTGCAAAAAGGCCTAATTTTTGCAAATTAATTAGGTCAAAACTTGAATTTTGTGAGTTATCACAAAACTGAACAAATTTGACAAATGTTGTGTGTTGACACAAAATTCTTTTATTCTCAGAGAGCAGTTAGCGTGGCTTCTGATTGAGCATTTTCATGCAGACCTTAATTTTGATACTTCGGGAAATTCGTGTTACTCAGCTGCGAGTGAACACTAATTGTCATGTCATACCAATACTAAGGGTTCAGCTTGGGAACATAGCATAGGAAGATACTTAATAAACCATACACTAATGAATAATGTAGGCGAGAGTTTACAGAATGTTTGGGATTGTTGCTACATGCACCATTATGAAAATATACTGAATTGTTCAGTACATGTGTGAGTAGAGAGGCCCGGGCACTCATTGCTTTTAAATGGATCAGTCCTTTTGCATACGGCGCATTGAATTTAGGGTTTTACATTTTTAGCCCTGAACTGAAAACCACCATCAATAGGATTGAATAGGATGAGCCCGTTATTCGTTGAGATTCATGGAAGTAACCCCACGACCGAAGGATATCTTCGAGTAATTATCGAAAATCATGCCAGGCTGGAAAAAATACATCGTGATAACCCCAGGGCACAAGTGCAAAAACCCCATCGTATAAATTCAGTGGAACAAGCCAGCGGATCAACGAAGATAAAAAAGGACGAAGAGATGATCATCGACGTGGTGATAAGAAGTTCGAAGAACAGGTTTACACGAAGGTTAACACCAACTATGTTCGCGTTTTTAGGGATATCAAGGATCGAACCAACCTCGAGTGTCCATGGTCAGAAAAGTCAAGAGACTACTGCGAATACCATTGCTTCAACGGACACCAAACAGAGAAGTGTACAGAATCTCAAGATAATGATCCAGAAGCTGATTGATGCCGGAGACCTCAAGCAATATGTTCAAAACGCAGAAACCGAAGATAGGACCCAACGAAGCAAATAAGTCCAACTGCCCGAGAACAACTGAACGATCAACACTATTTCCTGTTCAGAACCCCAACGACCCCTCACTTACCGACCAAATAGGAAAGACGTTGAGAAAGTAATTTGAGGACTACTGTGAGATGTACAAGATTGATGGAGTCGAAGTTGATGAACACAGGCAATGGATGAATGCCGATGACATTTGACACTGAAGATGTCGAAGAATACATGGAGGATCACAACGACCCCTTGGTACTAAAGCTACCGGTGTCAGGATGCAACATAAAGAAGGTCCTGATCGACTTAAGGAGCTCAGTCAACGTTCTATTTTACAATACGTTCAATCGAATGGAACTGAATGATGGGCAGCTGATGTCTTCTTACTACACCATCTATGGGTTCAATGGCGCCCCAACGAATCCGTTAGAAGACATCGTCTTAGAAGTCAAGGTAGGACCGATAAAGGTCAGTACCCGATTCAGTGTAGTGGATGCACCATCCCTCTGTAACGCCATCATTGGACGAAGATGGGTGCACAAACTCAAAGGTGTAGCAACAACATATCACCAATGCCTTAGGTTCCCAACACCCGAAGGGGTAATGGAAATCAAGGGCGATCAAGTCACCGCACGGGAATGCCAGGCTCTACAAAATTAACTCAACAGTGAACAAGACGAGCAGCGCAAAGCCCAAAGGGGCAAAAATAAAGCAGCGTCTAAATACAAGGTGATCGATCTGTATCTTGAAGATATCTCAGGGAAAACCCTAACGAAGGGTAGCACCGTTCTAGCTACATTCACGTAGGTTGAAGGGCAAAGGAGGTTATTGAAGATCCTACCAAATAACAGTTAAAGAACGTTCCTCTTTTAGGGTAACCAAAGCCTACATTCACGTAGGTTGAACCCACCAAAGAAATAAACATAGGAACGGAAGAGGATCCAAAGATGATCAAGTTAGGGACTCTGATGGATAAAGATCGAGAAAGAGCACTGATCGAACTACTCAAAGAATACGCGGACATCTTCTCGTGGAAGCTAGGTGATATGCCTAAGATTGATCCCAAGATCATACAAGACGAGCTCCGGATAAAGCCAGGCACAAATCCTTTCAGATAGAAGTTACGGAAAGTAGCACCAGGGTATCACCGAGAGGTCGAGAAGGAGTTAACCAAACTTTTGGAAGAAGGATTCATAAAGGAAGTCAGATACCCCACCTGGTTCTCAAACATGGTCATCGTACCTAAAAATAATGGAGGAGTAAGGATATGTATCGACTTCACCAACCTCAACAAAGCATGTCCTAAGGATAGTTACCCACTCCCGAGCATTGATCAACTGGCAGAAGTTGTAGAAGGCCACGAAGAACTTTCATTCATGGATGGATATTCTGGTTACAACCAGATAACCCTGGCATAAGACGACCAAAAACACACAACATTTTTCACTCCGCATGGACTCTACTGTTACACATGCATGCCATTTGGACTGAGAAATGCATGGGAAACATACCAGAGGATGGTTGACGTTGTCTTTAAGCCATGGATTGGGAAAACTCTGTAAGTTTATGTTGATGATATGCTAGTCAAAAGCAAATTACACAAGGATCACCTTCAGGACCTGAGAGATATCTTTGATGCAATGAGGAAATACAACATGAAAGTAAACCCGGAAAAGTGCACTTTTGACGTCACATCAGGGAAATTTCTCGGATATCTGGTAACGAAGAGGGGCATCGAAGTTTATCCCGCCAAAATCCAGGCCATCGTAGAGATGTCGTCCCCATGAAACTTGGAAGAAGTCCAGAAACTCAATAGTTCCATAGCAGTGCTAGGAAGGTTCATTGCTAGGTCATCGGACAAATGTAAACATTTCTTTAATATTCTCAAAAAAGGAACTAAGTTTGCATGGACCACTTGAGTGTGAAGAAGCCTTCCAGAAGATTAAATAGTATCTGGAAATGATCCAGATCCTCCAGAAGCCCGATCCCGACGAAGTGTTGGCCTTTTATATAGCAGCTACAGAAGATGCAGTCAACACAGTACTGGTAAAGACCAATACGAAGTTTGAACAACCGATCTACTATGTCAGTAAAACTCTCAACACGACAGAAAGAAACTATACCAAGATCGAAAAACTCATACTGTAATTAGTATGGGCAACCCAGAAGCTGAGAACTTACTTCTTGACTCACTATGTTCGTGTCCCATGCAAAGCACCGCTGAAAGTTGTTCTTAAAAATGCTGGAAATGTAGGAAGAATACCAAAATGGAATACGCAAATGGATCAATTCAACATTATCCACGAGATCCAAACCGCCCAAAAATCACAAGTCTAGGCGGACTTCTTAGCAGACCTACCTATGGATAACGGTGAAGAAGTGAAGGACATACCAGGAATGGAGGAAGATGGCAAGGATCCAAAGGATGTGCTTGAACCCTCAAGACAAAGAAGATGGGAAGTCTTCGTCGATGGATCCAAGAATAGGGAAGGTGCGGGCATAGGGATCCTGATCACGACACCCACCGGGGACAGGACCGTGCATGCACTTAGATTATAATTTGAAGGACATACCAATAACATCGTGGAGTACGAAGCCGTGGTACATGCTCTTCGTTTGATATTAGAAATGGCAATAACCGACATACGCCTAACAAGTGACTTACAGCTGGTCCGGTAAATAGAGATGGAGTATAACACTTATGACGAGACTCTCTCATCATACATGTCCCTGGTACAAACCCTAGCATCGCAAATACCAAACATTAAGTTCCGACATCTATGCAGGAAAGATGATAGACACATTTTTGTGTCTGAATTGTCCTCAGTGTCTCTATTGCTAGTGCTTGATTTTGTACTTATTATGGTGTTTTTATGTTTGTGTAGGTGTTTTTGGAGAAATACACTTGTGTGGAAAAAGTTGCTCAAAAAGTGCTATTTGGAACCCTTGAGGATATTTGCTATACGGACCCCAGATTTGTCTAAGGTGCACCCAAGGTTATGCGTAGCCCAAATTCATCCTCAATACCCAAATTTGTTCTCAGCACCCATCTGCTATTCGCACCCCTACTCTGGATAGGGCGCAACCCTTTCTTCCCCACGGTTTCAATATATTTGGCGGGAAAACAGTGTGTAAAGCTGGCTGAAATTAGGGTTCATCTCCTGGACTGGATTTAAAGAGATTCAATCACTGGAATCTATTGTGATAGGCATGTTTCGTCTTAACAGGCTTGGTATGCTCGATGGATTTGATCCAGTTGGGCTGGATAATCCGGGAGAAGAAAAAACAGAGAGTGAGAAGTATCGGTCTCTGTTAATGACTTGAGAGACAACATCATAACTTCTGGTGGGATTTTTGGCGAGTTTTAGGGAGATTAAAGCGTGTGAATTGGTTGGAGATATCCTTTTTCGATTAAACAGGACTGGTATGCCAGTTGGATTTGTCTAAATTTGGATACAATCTCGTGTGGAAGCAAACAGAGAACACGAGTTCTTCACGGGTTCTATGTGTTCATAACATGTTATGTGTGTTTTTGGAGTATGCTGAGTCGCAACAGAGGCATTGTGGAGTTAAGAAAAGACATTATACACATAATTGATAGCTGCAGATGTATGGCGCAGGCAAGAAGGGAAAGAAAATATTTTCTTTACCGCCTGAAGTATGAAGAGATTTTTCGAAGTAATGAGGAGATATTCGAAGGCTTGTGTAGTATATATAGAGTGTTGGAGTATCAGAGAGGGGGGACGGGGAGTTTGGGGGAGAGTACAGAGCTGTGAAAGTCGAGTTGCAGAAGGATCACCATTTCTGCTACTGTGAAGAACAACAAGAACATTAGGCGCGCAACAGCAGTCGTTTCTCAACAGTGGAAACGACACACAGGCGAGGGTTGAGAATCAACTACACTATTCTGTTCTATCGTTCTTTTCAGTTTGTAACACTTATAACTGTTGCAAACCCGGTTTTTAATAGTTTTTCTCCATTTCATCTTTGTAAACACCCTTTGAGTAATAAAAATGAATTTTGAGTGTGTTTCCAACATGATGATGAGCTAATTCTCCCACAACCAAGGCAAGGAGGAAGCTATTCACGCATGAATAATGGGTAACTATTTAATTTTCTCTAATTTTTAATTATAATTCACTCAATCACTGCTCTTGCAGAGTTTTTAAATGTTTACATAATTTTCTTAATTACTTGTGACTCGATTTGATAGATTATACTTTGTTTAATCAATTGATAGTCTATGCTTGGGGAATACAATTACTATTTGAGAATATGTTTGATTAATTGTGAATTAAGAAATAAGGGACTTCAAAGATAATTAGAGTTTTGGATTATCTTCCATAATTTATTCATGTGTGATAGTGGAATCAGTGTCTTGGTTATTCCTAATAATCTTTAATTAAGTTTTGTTTGTTTTTAAGTTTCATTAAATCTAAAATCTTTGCTTTCACAAGTCTCAACCAACTTTTTACTATAACTCAATTTGAAATCACATCAACTTTTGGCGTCGCCGACGCGGACTTGTCTTTAGGCTAGATTTTAGATTTTTTTTTTTAGGTTTTTATTTGTTTTTCATTTTTATTTTATTTGTTCTTCTTTACGTTTCTGGGTTTTTGTCTTTTCCTTACAGATTTTGGAATTTGGAGCGAAAGAAAAATTTGCCAAAGCTTTTGGTGAATACTTAAAGATTTGGAGTAAAAGCAAAGCGAAAGGAGCGAAAAAAAGGAGAATAAAAATTAATTAAAAAAAGAGAGAGAGAGACAATTTTTTTAGAATTTTTTTTTAGATTATCTTTTTTTTGCACTTTATTTTGGACTTTGGACTGTGGACTTTGGGACTTATTTTTTTAAACCCTACGGAAGGGTAGTTTAAATATAAATTGTTTGCAGAGAAGGACGGCGATTACGATATCGCCTCGGCCCCTCGGGTTCGTACATGACATAGGAGTCGTGGCCCGAGTCGACTTCAGCGGTTCATCCCCCGTCTGGTACGGGAGGTAAGTTTGTCGAAACACTCGCGAATCTCCTGTCAGCGAGTTACTGTATTCCTTCGTTTGCATATGCTGAGGATTTGAAAACGGCTGCTTTAATTTCCTAGTAAAGGGCAAGGACTGGCCATACAAGATAAGGGTTCGGATTTCATCACCGTTCCCTTCTTGCCCGCCTTAGGAAAACGAAACCAAACGCGAACCTAAGCCTAAAATTTGACTAGAACGAGACCTATAGGGTAACGAGCTTAATAGGAAAGTCATTCGAAAAATATTGGTTACTCTTTTAAGCATGCTTCAAAGTTCATGATGGTTTCTGTGAGTTGAATACGCCGCCTTGTAACGCCGGTGAGGCCTTGGGTATCAAAGCTCCATTGAGCTTCCCTCGTCTCGATTCAACTTACTTAAACTCGGATTGATTCCAGAGGGGTTTGCTTAAATTGTAACGAATTCCCTTTCGAAGGATTAGAAGCTGGTCTAGAAACAATCTAAGTGGAGCCATCATGCTTTTTGTTTGCTAGAAATCAGTAGGTTTGCTTGGTGGAGTCAGCCTTGTTTGTGTTTGCATAGAACTTCCCTTCCTTTTAGGATTTCTTTTTTTTTTTTTTCTAGTGTATGCCCAAGGTATTAAAGACGGGCTTGGAAAAGAAACACTCTAGGTCGTTTGATTAGTGATTAAACCTAGTAGTTCTTCTTGTGAAGGCGGGGAGCTCGAAGGACTCTTTTTTGAGAGCCTTGTTTTGGAAACTTCAGTTTTGAGAATCTGTCTCTTCGTGAGGAAAATACCCTAGTACTTCAGTGTGCCAGCGCAATGGAAACTTTGAAAGATTACTGTTCCCAACTAGGTCCAACCGAGTTCGTGCATTAAATTGCCAGCCACTACGGCTAATTTCGAGATAAAAACCTAGTATTCTTCAGATGATCTCTATATTCTTAGGGAAAGATGATGATAACCCTTATTTTCATATTAGGACTTTGAGGAAATTTGTGGGACAATTAGAAAAAGACCTTACTGATGAAGTCTTGAAATTAAGATGTTTCCCTTTTCCTTGAGAGATAAAGCCAAGACCTGGCTGAACAACCTACCATCTGAATCCATTGAAACATGGCAGGAACTTATTGATGCTTTCTATATGAAATTCTACCCTAAGCAGAAAACTGCGTCTGTTAGGAGAAAATTAGTGCTAGTGTGCAACAGAGGGAGAGTCTCTTTATAGGTTCTTAGAGAGATTCAATGATCTCCTATCCCAGTGTCCTCACCATGGATTTGATAAGATGAAACTCGTAGAGATTATTTATGAGTTTAGACTATTCAACCAAAGCCATGGTTGAGTCTATGTGCGCTGGTGATTCACTAGTAAAAGTGTTGATGATGCTTTACCTTCTTAGGAGTTGTCGCTGAAAAAATCCAACAGTGGGAGTCTTGTGTTGAACCCCCAAAAGACTTGGTCAATAGAAGTAGCACCAATGTGGTAGATACAAGCTTCGGGTCTGATGCTAAGTTTGCTGCTTTGTCTAGAAGGTTAGAAGCTTTGGAATTGAATCATCCTAAACATAGGTCTCTTGTTGAACCTGATGATATTTAGAGCCTCTCAGTGTCTAGTTGTGGAGTAGAACCCAATAACTCGTTTTGGGAAGGTCAGGTTAGTGAAGAGCAAGCCCATGCTGTCTATAACAATGCTAGGTTTGAGAACCGTCAGAAGTTTGACCCATACTAGAGACTTACAACCCTGGTTGGAGAAACCATCTAATTTTTTTGGTCTAAGGGTCAGAATCAAGGACAGTCTAGTAATTCTCAGCCTCCCCAGGTTTGGTTATGCTAAGAACTCTTCAGGTCAACCCCAGTTTCAGAATGAGAAAAAGATCTCCACCTTAGAAGAAACCCTTACTATGTTAAGAAGAACCATGAGATGTTATCAAAGAACCACTGTGGTTTCAAGAAGAAACCAGGCAGAATTTTAAGAATATTCCCAGTCTATTGCTAACTTAGAACTTCAAGTCGGCCAAATAGCTAAGTTTCTTAGTGAAAGAGAAGATGGAAGATTCCCTAGTCAAACTGATCTAACCCTAAAGGAGAGAAGAATACAATCATGTGAATTCTATACAACCCTTAGGAGTGGAAAGAAAGTTGACAATAAGGTTCCATGCCTGATAGTGAACATGCTGTAGTTCACCCTTCTGAGCCAGAAAATGAGGAGACTGATAGAGTCTCCAAAGAGACCAATGAGGGTCATGTTGAGCCCGACTTTGTTCCCAGAGCCCCGTTTCCCCAGCTGCTACTTCCAACTAAGAGGGAGTCCAACTTTAATGATATATTGGAGGTTTTTAAGCAGGTTACTATCAACCTCCCATTGTTAGATGAGATTAAGAAGATTCCTGCTTATGCCAAGTTTCTTAAGGATATGTGTACGCGAAAGAAAAAACTTAGTGTCCAGAAGAAAGCCTTCCTATCTAGTCATGTGAGTTCCATTATTTAGAATACCACTACTCCTAAGTATAAATACCCAGGATCCCCTACTATTTCTTGCAAAATAGGTAAATACCATGTAGAGAAATATTTGCTTGACTTAGGAGCCAGCGTGAATTTACTGCCATACCATGTGTACCTTAATCTAGGACTTGGTGAGATGAAACCTACCCAGATGACAATTCAGTTAGCTGATAGGTCCGTTAAAATTACTCGTGGTGTGATCGAGGACGTTCTTATTGAGGTCGACAAGTTTATTTATCCAGTGGATTTTGTTATCCTAGATACCCAACCTGTCCCTGACCCAGAGAACCAAATACCAGTGATTTTAGGTCGCCCGTTTTTATCTACATCCAATGCGATCATTAACTGTCGAAATGGTATTATGAATTTGTCTTTTGGTAATATGACTATTGAGCTGAACATTTTTAATATTAGTAAGCTACCCTCTGAACTAGATGACTCGAACATAGAAGAGGTGAACATGATAGGAACATTAGTCGAGGAGTCATTACCAAACACTTTGTTAGAAGATCCATTAGAGAAATGCCTACCCACTTTGGGATTGATTTTGATGATGACGATGTGATTAATGAGGTGAATGCTTTGTTAGATTCAACCCCTTTGATAGACACTAGTAATGGCTGGAAACCTAAGTTCGAACCTCTACCCGTTTCTGAGTCTACCCTAGTTCCTTCGTTAGAAAAGCCTCCTAAGTTGGACCTTAAACCATTAACAGATTCCCTGAAGTATGTGTTTTTAGGCCCATCTGAAACTTTACCTGCGATTATAGCATCCGACTTGGATAGTGATCAGGAAAGTAGGCTAGTGACTGTCCTTCAGAATAACAAGGAAGCTTTAGGGTAGACCATAGCAGACATTAAGGGTATAAGTCCTACTGATTGTATGCATCATATCTATTTAGAGAGTGACACCAAACCTTCTAGGGAGATGCAACGTCGACTGAACCCTAATATGAAAGAAGTAGTTCGAAACGAGGTTCTTAAGCTATTAGATGCAGGCATTATCTACCCCATTTCAGACAGTAAGTGGGTCAGCCCCGTTTAGGTTGTTCCTAAGGAATCTGGTATTATTGTAGTCCAGAATGATAACAATGAGTTAATCCCAACCCGGGTGACCACGGGTTGGCATGTCTGTATTGACTATAGGAAATTGAACAACTTCACAAGGAAGGACCACTTTCCCCTTCCCTTCATCGACCAAATGCTAGAGAGATTAGATGGACGTAGACATTATTGCTTTTTAGATGGATACTGCGGTTATAATTAGATTTTCATAGACCCAGAAGACCAAGAAAAAACCACTTTTACCTGTTTCTTTGGGACCTTTGCGTATAGACGCATGCCTTTTGGGATATGTAATGCCCCTGCGACCTTTCAGCGTTGTATGCTGAGCATATTTTCTGACATGGTAGAACGGTTATTAGAGGTCTTTATGGATGATTTTTCAGTGTTTGGTTCGTCTTTCGATGAGTGCTTGCATCATTTGTCATTAGTTTTGACTAGGTGTAAGGAAAAGAATTTAGTGCTTAATTGGGAGAAATGTCACTTCATGGTTCGTTCAGGAATTGTTCTAGGGAATATCGTATCTTCGAAGGGTATAGAGGTAGATGGATCCAAAGTTGACCTCATTAAAACTTTACAGGTCCCAAAAACCGTAAGAGATATTAGGTCATTCTTAGGGCATGCAGGTTTTTATCGTCGATTCATTAAGGATTTTAGCTTAATTTCTAGACCTCTTTGCAATTTGCTTGCAAAAGACGTTAAGTTTGTCTTTGATGATGCTTGTTTAGAGGCTTTTGAGAAGCTTAAGAATTCACTCACTACCGCCCCCATAGTCCAGGCACCCAACTGGAACCTACCCTTTGAGATCATGTGTGATGCTTCAGATTATGCTATTGGTGTTGTGCTAGGTCAGCGAGAAAATAAGTTACTTCATGTGATTTACTATGCTAGAAAAACTCTGAATAATGCCAGTTGAACTATACCACTACGGAGAAGGAACTATTAGATATTGTGTTTGCCTTAGACAAGTTTAGATCATACCTCTTAGGTTCTAAGGTCATAATCTTTACTGATCATGCTGCTTTGAAGTATCTTCTTTCCAAGAAGGATACTAAACCTAGATTGATTAGATGGATCCTATTGTTGCAGGAATTTTCCTTAGACATTAGAGATAAAAAAAAGGTGCAGAAAATGTATTAGCAGACCACTTGTCTAGGATTTTTGTGGATACCCTTAATGATTCTCCTCCTATTAGGGATAGTTTTCCTGATGAACAACTGTTCTTTGTTACCCAAGCACCTTGGTATGCGAATATAGTGAATTATCTTGTTACTGGTCGAATGCCCCAACATTGGGGCAAACAAGATCGTTCTAGGTTTTAGCCGAGGTGAAGCACTTCTTTTGGGATGATCCTTATTTGTTTAAGTATTGTCCAGACCATATTATTAGGAGATTTATACCTGAGAATGACCAGTCCAGTATTATTTCCTTTTGTCATAATCATGCTTGTGGGGGTCACCTTAGTGCTAAGAAGACTGCTGCTAAAATATTGCAGTGTGGATTCCATTGGCCTTCGTTGTTTAAAGACTCCCACAGTTACTGTGTTACTTGTGAACGTCGCCAGAAATTAGGAACCATTCCCGTAGGAACATAATTCCCTTGAACCCTACTTTAGTTGTTGAGGTCTTTGATGTATGGGGTATTGACTTTATGGGTCCATTTCCTAATTATTTTGGTAACTTATACATCCTTGTCGCTGTAGACTATGTCTCTAAGTGGATTGAGGTGGTTGCGTATAAGACTAATGACCATAGGGTTGTGATTGAGTTCTTGAAAAATAATATACTTACACGTTTTGGTACACCGCGAGCTATAATTAGTGATGGAGGGTCGCACTTTTGTAATGGACCTTTTAGGCTTTTAATGAAGAAATATGGTATTACACGTAAGATATATACCCCATATCATCCACAGACTAGTGGTCAGGTAGAAGTTTTCAATAGGGAGATAAAGCATATATTAGAGAAAACAGTTAATCCTAATCGGAAATATGGCTTACTGATGCCTTATGGGATTACCGTACTGCGTTTAAGACCCCCATTGGAATGTCTCCTTATTGGATTGTGTATGGAAAGGCATGTCATTTACCTGTTGAGTTAGAACATAGAGCTTATTGGGCTGTTAAGTAGCTAAATTTTTCACTTGACAAGGCAGGATCCCATAGGAAACTCCAGCTCAATGAGTTGGAAGAGATTCGTATAGATGCTTACGATAGTGCGAAGGAGTATAAGAAAAAAATGAAAGTTGTGCATGGTAAGAATATTTTAAGAAAGTCATTTTCGCAGGTCAAAAAGTTCTTCTGTATGATACCCGCCTGCATATTTTTCCTGGGAAGTTACGTTCTCGGTGGACGGGTCCTTTTATTGTTCGCACTGTCTTTCCTCATGGAGCTGTTGAGATCGAGACACCAGATGGTAGTAATTATTCGAAGGTTAACGGTTAGAGATTGAAACCATTTTTAGAGCCCTTTCCTACAGGTGATGTTGAGGAGGTCTCTCCAGAGGACCCTGTTTACTCTTGATTGACCATCGAGGCGATTGTATGTTGTATATTAGTTTTTGATTTCTCTCTTCACCCAGGTACTATCTTTACGACTTCTATCTTTACTGATTCCTCATGTTACTTTGCTTTTTGGCATTGCTCTTTCATTAGAAACATTGAGGACAATGTTAGATTTAAGTTTGGGGGTGGGGAAGAAACTTTTTGTTAGCTTTTAGTTGCAATAAATAAACTCCAGAGCCTAGATATTTATGCTTATTAAGGTTGGCACTAACCAATCTAAGTGGATGGGAACATCTTGGTTGTAGGAGTTGAGGAACCAATCTGATTAGATGGAAACATATGAAGAGTCTATTCATAAAAGCACAGAGCTCAGGTGTTAAAATTAAAAAAAAATGGTAGTTTCGCCATAACTCGTTGAATCCTAATCCCTTCTGTTTTTATTTCTTAAGTGATTTGGTGGGGCACACGACTCAAGTTGTTACCATTTCTAGGGTGAAATAGGGTGATTGAGATACCAAAAAAAAAAAGGTTTGAGACCAGACCATCAGACCAACCGGAATAAATTCAATAAAGTGGACCACTGGTGCCCTTGTATATGCCAGTTGTGTTGACCTAGAGTTAGGTTCATCGACCACTAGTCCCCTTGTATATGCCAGTTTTGTTGATATTAGTCAGACCGGTATCTCAGTCCATTAGGGTAGGATCATCTTGGCAGAGGCCTTCAGACAGATATGGGAAACACCGTTCACTTTAACAATATATTTTTCTCTTTATCCATCTTCTTAATCTTTCCATATGATTGGTTGACTCCGGTTATGATGTCTAGAAACTATCTGAGTAGAGCTCTGTCACTTATATATGAATTATAGTATGCTGAGTGCAAACTCGTGTACAACAATTGGAAATTCGCATCAGGGTACTTCCTCCTATAGTTAATGTTTGTATGCCAACCAAGGAGATTCTTTAGTGCCTTCCAAGGTTCTGCATAGATAGCTAGGGTCTGGAGTAATGGTTTAGTGGATACACCTCTGGTAAACCCTCCGGAGACAACACTCCGCCGCTAGGGCCACCTAGCGGTTTAAAGGCTTGCTGCACGTGCTAAGTGTAGTCATTTTATATTATATTTGCACTAGGACTAGCAAATAATAAGTTTGGGGGTATTTGATAGACACATTTTTGTGTCTGAATTGTCCTCAGTGTCTCTATTGCTAGTGCTTGATTTTGTACTTATTATGGTGTTTTTGTGTTTGTGTAGGTGTTTTTGGAGAAATACACTTGTGTGGAAAAAGTTGCTCAAAAAGTGCTATTTGGACCCCTGGAGGACATTTGCTATACGGACTCCAGATTTGGCTAAGGTGCACCTAAGGTTATGCGTAGCCCAAATTCACCCTCAACACCCAAATTTGTCATCAGCACCCATATGCTATTCGCACCCCTACTCTAGATAGGGCGCAACCCTTTCTTCCCCACGATTTCAATATTTTTGGCGGGAAAACAGTGTGTAAAGCTGGATGAAATTAGGGTTCATCTCCTGGACCGGATTTAAAGAGATTCAATCACTGGCATCTATTGTGATAGGCATGTTTCGTCTTAACAGGCTTGGTATGCTCGATGGATTTGATCCAGTTGGGATGGATAAGCCGGGAGAAGAAAAAACAGAGAGTGAGAAGTTTCGGTCTCTGTTAATGACTTGAGAGACAACATCATAACTTCTGGTGGGATTTTTGGCGAGTTTTAGGGAGATTAAAGCGTGTGAATTGGTTGGAGATATCCTTTTTCGATTAAACAGGACTGGTATGCCAGTTGGATTCGTCTAAATTTGGCTACAATCTCGTGTGGAAGAAAGCAGAGAACACGAGTTCTTCAGGGGTTCTGTGTGTTCGTAACATGTTCTGTGTGTTTTTGGAGTATGCTGAGTCGCAACAGAGGCATTGTGGAGTTAAAAAAGAGATTATACGCATAATTGACAGTTGTAGATGCATGGCGCAGGCACGAAGGGAAAGAAACTATTTTCTTTACTGCCTGAAGTATGAAGAGATTATTCGAAGTAATGAGGAGATATTTGAAGGCATGTGTAGTATATATAGAGTGTTGGAGTATCAGAGATTGGGGACGGAGATTTTGGGGGAGAATACAGAGCTGTGAAAGTCGAGTTGCAGAAGAATCACCATTTCTGCTGCTGTGAAGGACACCAAGAACATTAGGCGCGCAACAGCAGTCGTTTCTCAACAGTGGAAACGACACAATGCGAGGGTTGAGAATCAGCGACAGTATTCTTTTCTATCGTTCTTTTCAGTTTGTAACACTTATAACTGTTGCAAACCCAGATTTTAATAGTTTTTCTCCATTTCATCTTTGTAAACACCCTTTGAGCAATAAAAATGAATTTTGAGTGTGTTTCCAACATGATGGTGAGCTAATTCTCCCACAACAAAGGCAATGAGGAAGCTATTCACGCATGAATGATGGGTAACTATTTCATTTTCTCTAATTTTTAATTATAATTCACTCAATCACTGCTCTTGCATGGTTTTTAAATGTTTACATAATTTTCTTAATTACTTGTGATTCGATTTGATAGATTATACTTTGTTTAATCAATTGATAGTCTATGCTTGGGGAATATAATTAATACTTGAGAATATGTTTGATTAATTGTGAATTAACAAATAAGGGACTTAAAAGATAATTATATTTTTGGATTATTTTCCATAATTTATTCATGCGTGATAGTGGAATCAGTGTCTTGGTTATTCCTAATAATCTTGAATTAAGTTTTGTTTGTTTTTAAATTTCATTAAATCTAAAATCTTTGCTTTCACAAGTCTCAACGAACTTTTTACTAAAACTCAATTTGAAATCACATCAAAAGACAACAGGCATCCCGACGCTCTAGCTTACATATCATCAATGCTGAAGGATGAGAACGTTAAGGCCATCAAGATAGCATGAGTATACGAACCTTCGATCATTCCACAACGGACCTTCGCTACAGCAAATCGTGAAGACGATGTAGGGGAGGACATTGTCAAGGACGCTGCAAGGGAAGATATCGCCAAAGACTTTGCCGAAGACGACATCATGACGAGAGCGAACGAATACGAAGACTTCAGCAATGAAGAAGACTGGAGGACCTAAGTTCACTTTTTTCTCAAAGAAGGAGCGCTGCCTACATATGTGAAGCAAGCCCGAAAAGTGCAACCAAAGGCAGGGAGATACGAACTTCGTGACGGAGTCTTATACAAGAAGTCTTTCCTCGGACCTCTATTACGCTGTTCATCCAGACACAAAGGGCATCGAAACTTAAAGGACATTCACTATGGAGAAGCAAGCAACCACAGCGGAATGAGATCATTGGCCGACAAAGCTAAAATGCAAGGATATCATTGGTCGCAGATGATACAAGACGCCGCTAAGATGTCCAAAAGATGCGAAGAATGTCAGAGGTTCTCCAAGAGAATTCATGCTCCAGCCACAAAGTTAAATTCAGTGGGAAGCCCATGGTCATTTGCAGAATTGGGAGTCGACATTGTTGGCCACTGATCGAAGGATCAGGAAAGAGACGATTCTTGATAGTAGCTACTGATTATTTTAGAAAATGGGTGGAAGCCAAGGCTCTAGCAAGAATCAGAGATGTAGATGTATTCACCTTCATCTTTCAAAATATCATTTGCAGATTTGGCATCCCGACAGAACTTTTCTCCGACAATGGCAAGCAGCTACAGGGAAAGAACATTGATATGTTGTTCGACACGTTCAAGATCAGGAAACATAAATCTGCTCCCATCTATCCCCAGAGCAATGGACAAGATGAATCCACGAATAAAACCCTTGCTCTTATCCTCAAGAAATCGCTGGATGAACATAAAGGCCGATGGTGTGAGCAATTACACAATGCATTTTGGTCATACCGAACCACGAGGAGATCAGCGACCGGTGAATCTTCGTTCCTTCTTAATTATGGGGCCGAAGCAGTCATCCCTACAGATATCATCATGCCTACCACAAAGTCCGAAGCATAGGAGAAGAACCTCACAGAAGACATGATGCTAGAGAGGCTCGATGATCTAGAAGAAAGAAGGGAAACATCGTTACAAAGGATGGAAAATTATCAGCGTAGGTTGGCGAGAGAATAAAATAAAAAGGTAAAACTTAGAAATTTTGTAGAAGGACAGTATGTGCTAAGAACCATACCTCAATATCAACGAGAGAAAAAATGGGGTAAGTTAGCACCAACATGGGGAGGACCATTTGTAATGGACGACATCGCAGGAAATGGATCCTACTACCTGCGTAATTTAAAAGGAGAAATCCTTCGGCACCCTGGAATGAAAAATACCTCAAGCCATATTATTCATTAAGCAACGCAGTTCTGCATCTGCGTAAAGAGTACCAGGAGAAGAAGACAGCGTACCTGCTCGACATGTTTCTATCTCTGGACGAGGAATAGCAGACCTCACCACATCAATCAAACAAGAACCTTTTGTATTATCATAACGATCGACAAACACCGAAGAATCTAATAACGATCCTTAGTTTATATTAACATTGGGGAAAGTACTTAAGTACAATCTCTCCGGACTCCCCTATCAGCGGCTATAAGTGTATGACCATGGGGAAGGATTCCAGCAGAAAGAGATACCCAACCAAACACAACGTATAGGTTCGTAGGAATGGGTGCGTGTAAATAATTCAGTAAAGCACCACACATCCGAGAACGCTGCTCCAACCCCCACCGTTTGGTAATCCTCTGTCCCAGGATTGGCCGACGGGGTGACAGGTCCAAAATGAAAAACGGAGGTACATGCCTCCGTTATTTCAAAACACTCCTCCCTTCTCATAATCATGTCTTAATAAGTAAAAAACTAAACTATGCAAAGTGACATTGCAGGAAAATCACAACTGTACATACTAAAAACGACTAATGATCCATTTTATTGAAGTTGATTACAAGTCTGTGGAGCTGAGCAAGCAATACAGAAAATATATAAAAAATGGCCCAAATCCAAGTAATCAACAAAGATCAACTTTCCACTCCTGCACTAAGATCTATTTCCCTCCCGAAGTCTCAACGTGATCGGCTGGACGCTCCTTTTATGAAGAAAGGACACTTCCCCCGGAAGATGGATCAGAGGTGCACTAGAAATTCTCAGGAACATGACGAAGCTTGTACTTCTTAGCAATGCCATGCTCTTTCAGAATACTTTGATCTACCTGAGCCAAGGTATTATTAACTTTCTCGGAAAGCTGACAACGAGCTTTGTGTGCGATGACAGTGGCCTTGAGCTCAGATTGTGATAGCGAAGACTTCAACCGCTCCACTTCTTTGGTTGTTTCCTTCACTGCTACGTCCCGAGACCCAGACGGCACTTCGAAGTACTTAGTTTGTCCTTGCTGCTTCACTAAGTCAGATTGAGTCTTTTCAAGCTTTTCACTTGCAAGGCCAAGTTGCCCCTCGAGCTCTATAACAAAAAAAAAGAAACAAACATTAGAAAACTGAAGCAGATGGGTATCCATGACTAAACGAAGCTATACCTTTGACATTAGACGAAGCTATTTCAAATTCATTTACTACTGCATCTCGGGCCTCGTCAAGAAAATCGTACTCGTCGGAAAGTTTCTTATAACCGAGTCGAAGGTTCTCAAGGGCAAATTGACACTCATCTAACTCTACCTGCTTCATAGAGTCCAAATGATGAAGATGATCAACTCCATTAGTCATCGCTTCAACCCCTTAGTGAGTCTGTACAAGTTAACTTCTAAACTCCTCTCTGATTCCACCAGGTGAGAAACGTCGGCTCGAGAGTCATCTAGAGCTTTACTAAGAGCGTGAGCCTCTGCCCTAGCATCATCCCTTTAACGGACTAGCCGTTGTATATAATCCTGAACATCCGAGTCGTAGGACGAACGGGCTTGGCGAAGCTCTATTTCCATATCAGTAACTTTATCTTCTAACCTAGAAGAAGAGTCTCAGGCCTCATAAAGATTCTCACATGTCCATAACAAAGTAACACTGAACATGCAACGATTGGCGGAAATCGTATTTTGAATTTCAACCATCTTCTCTCGTCGTTCTAGGCATAAAAAGGACATTCGATTGAATTCATCGACCCAAGAATTCCACCTATTAGACGCCTCTATGACTTTTGCTACCAACTCCTTAATACGGGAAGCTTGACGAACCCTCTCATTTCGAAGCCATACTAATTCTCCGACGCCACCCACTGAAGACAGGTCCGGATAACTCAGAAAGAACATTAAAAAGACGAAGATGGGAGGAATAGGAGAAGGAACAAAACTTTGGCCGAAGTACCGACGTTAGAATCTTCAACATGAGCTTTCTCAAAATCTGAACGAAGAGAAGCCACCTCTTGAAGAAGCTCCTTCTCAGCGGAGGTAGCCTGAGGCCTTTCCTTCAGATTCTCCTTCAAATCCAATATCTCCTTGTCTTTGTCTTTAAGAGATACCTGGGCAGCATCGAGATCATCGTCCCATTAACGAAGCTTCGCCTCTAATTTCAGAGATTTAGCCCTGAAGAACTGGTATATCGTATGGTTACAGTACTCACTGTTCACCAACTTCAGCAATCAATGGGATATGCATCAGTCCACCTGTCCAGGAATTAATTAATTAACATCAAACAAGATAGCTCCTTACCTCAAGAATGCGTTGTTGAGGAAAACCATACTGATGACCATCAGATATGGCCATCATATCAGAAATGGAAGAGGGAGGCTTGACCAATAGTCTTGAAGAAGTTGCACCCAAGTATTTCTCCCACATCTTAGCAACCTTATCACGGGAAGATAGCTCCATCCGCTGAATAGTGAAGGCATCAGAATCTCTCTCCCAAGGAACCACAGGAGCGGGATGGGGCACGTTCATTAGGCCTTTCTTCTTCAGACAATCAAAAGTTTCATCATCTCCATCACGCATCACAGCATTCACAAAGACTTCGGAAGATGTGCCAACAACGGTCTCATTACCAGCAGCGGACCTCCTTCCTTCGGCTTCCTTGGAAGCACGGAGCTCAGTGTCCTCCCCGTTATAATATTCATTCTCCTCGGCCATCTTCTCAGCATCGTCTTCAGCCTCAGCTTCCCAATCATCATTGAGGGACAACAATGAGAATTCAGAGGTTATCCCCATTGCAGTACCAATATCAACCTGCCCTCCAGTAGAATAGATCTTACCAAAAGAAAACTCCTGTACCGGTTCTGAGGGAATCGTTGATTGAAGATCAGCGTCTTCGTTCATATGGTGAAGGGAATGAGAACGCTCAGGATCATTCATGGTACCATCTTCCTGACCTCCTGAATCAACCTTTGCTCCGATAACTTCATCACCAATATCTTCGATATCTTTATGATTGTGAGGAGAAGTGTCAGTACGCTCCTCATCATCGATATCATCTTCTTCTTTTTCTTTGACAACCTCCTCATTATTCACCGGGCTGGGAACTTCGGGGATCTCTGCTTCCTCAACATCAGTAGTGGAATACTGAACATGCCCAATTTTCTTTTTCCTCGAAGCCTGAAACAAGCACACGATCAACGCCTGATTTAAGGGGAAAAAATACATATACACCACATTGTTATAGTGAATCATACCTTGACAGTAGAAACACCCTTCAAAGGAAGAGCTGCATCAGAACTCTCTTCTTCCTCAGCGTCAGCAACATCGACAGTGTAGTCAAAGTTCATACCAGCAAAGTTTAATTCCCAAGGGCAGAAGTCACCATAACGGGATGGGGCACCCTCACGAGGCTTGCTACCAGTAATAGGTTGCCATCCATGTGGACCGGGGACCCAACCATAAGCCCAAGGACCGATGGTTTCAAGAGGAGTGGCATGCCACTCATAATCATGATCACGACGAAGACACTCCTTGATGGGAAAGAGCTCTGGATTAGCAGTTCCTTTGGTACCAGGGACGAACCAAAGCTTCGAATCACTCACCTCACTAAGAAGACGAACCTCACCTTGAGAAGCAGCCATCGTACGAAGACCAACACTCCACAGCTTCCGGTTCCTACAGTTGACATAATCTCCAAAAGAAGCGTTGAAGTTCTCAGGGGTGTATAAAGTTTTCTCCTCAGGTTCGGGAGTATATCATGTCATCAGCGTCTCACCTTTGCTCCGAAGGTAACACTCACGAAGGGTCCAAAGATAATTCTAAAAAAGCGGGGGTACAACAACCAAACCCAATATTTTGATTAGCAAACTGTATGGACTAACTCCAGTATGCTTTCAAGAGAATCAACTAGACTCAATCTTAATAAAGTATATCAAAGAGTTATATCTCTCTTTCTCGATTCAATTCTTACTCAAGCAAATAGAAATCTGCGAATCTAATTGAATACAAGAGAAATCACTTGAACGGTACCAAAGACCAATATTCAAGGATCAATCAACAACCAAAAGTTGGATTTCCCAATTGATTGATTCAAACGCACAACCTGTGATATTTCAACTATAAAGATAAAAAATATAATGCGGAAAAGAAATAACACAAACACCAGAAATTTTGTTAACGAGGAAACCGAAAATGCAGAAAAACCCCGGGACCTAGTCCAGATTGAACACACATTGTATTAAGCCGCTACATACACTAGCCTACTACAAACTAACTTCGGTATGGACTGTAGTTGAACCCCAATCAATCTCATACTGATCCAAGGTACAATTACGCTCGTTACGTCTATGATCCCAGCAGGATACTACACACTTGATTCTCTTAGCTGATCTCAACCACAACTAAGAGTTGCTACAACCGAAAGTCGAAGACTTTAATAAACAAATTTGTATCACACAGAAAAGTCTAAGGTAATAGATAAATCTGTCTCCCACAGAAATACCTACGAGTTTTATTCCGTCTTTTGATAAATCAAGGTGAACATGAACCAATTGATAAACCAGACTCATATTCCCGAAGAACATCTCAGTATTATCAATCATCTCACATTAATCTTAATCGACGGAGAAAGAAAATATTGTGGAACCACAAACGATGAGACGAAGATGTTTGTGATTACTTTTATATCTTGACTATCGGAGATATCAATCTCAAGCCAACCGTTACGATTGTACTCAATACGATAGAAACTGCAAGATCAGATCACATAACTACAAAAGTAGTATCGGTCTGGCTTCACAATCCCAATGAAGTCTTCAAGTCGTTAACCTACAGGGTCTCGGTAGAAACCTAAGGTTAAATGAGAATCGACTTTAGCTAATACAACTAGTATCACACATGAGGTGTGGGGATTAGGTTTCCCAGTTGCTAGAGTTCTCCCTCATATAGTCTTTCAAATCAGGGTTTGAAATCAATGTTATCTTAGTAACAAAGCATTCAATATTCACCGTTAGATGAAAACCTGATTAGATTCAAGCTAATATCTTTCAACTGTTAGATCGAAAACTTAGCTTGTTACACACAAATGAGATGCACGTTTTTAGGTTTGTGTAACCGTACCCAAACATGTACATCTAGTTGTTTCAACAGTAGTTTAACCAAATGGTTAGCCATATGAGCACTTTCATATCAACCATATTCTTCTTTACCACAACTAGTTCAAATGACTCAAATGAACTAGTTAGAGAGTTGTTCAGCTGCTTAGATCTTATAGAAGTATACAAGACACAATCGAAGCAAAAACGATTTGATTCACTCGAATCGATTCATGAACTTTATAGCCACGGTTTGCAAACTTGAATTCCTTAGTTAATATAAGTTAAGGTTCACGAATAATCTTTTTTAGAAAATAACCAACCTAAGTACGCGGCCTTAAGTACCCGGAATAAGTTTGTAAACAGTTCACAAACTCCAGCAGATTTTATCGGGACGAGAACCTCCGACAGTATGCGGAATGGGTTCGCAGACTCTGTTCCGGTTTTCCTGAGCAGCAAAGTACGCATACTTTGGTTCGAGGAATAAAGACTTATACATATATGTGTTACCACACAATGGTTATATAATCTAAACTCTCATTTCAATCGAAACATTCTTAGAGGACGTTATATAGTTGTTATTCACATACTATTTTTCGTAAAAGACATTTTCAAGTAATTGAAACTTAACATGACTTTCGTCACTAGTAAAGATGAACTTGGCCAAAGCGAAAGCTTACCAACACATATTTCGAGAAATAGATAAGCGAGATAAACTCGGCTCGAAATAGAAAATGTGTATAATCAAAGTCTATATAGTAAAACGACTTTTGTCTCAAGATAGGAGATAGAGTAGATAGACTTTTGAGTGATAGATAAGTTCAAGTCTCCACATACCTTTTAGTGAGTTCTTGAGTTCAACTACACTTTCTATCCTAGTCCGAGACTTAGTTATAGTATACTAGAAATCAAGACTTATAGTTTTGATCACTAACATTGACAAACATGCTTGAGATAGCAACCCATGCGAGTTTGACCGAGCAGTGCTCTAACAATCTCCCCTTTTGTCAATTTTAGTGACAAAACTATCAATACATATGGAATACAAAAATAGATAAATAAACTTTTATAGCTCTTCTTCCACATGTCTAATCTTCAATATTACTCGAAATCTTCGTCACTTCCAAGTACTCCAATGATTCCAAAGGTTGTAAGTTTAGCATCATCGTTGTTAAAAATCCGTAGCCATAACAATGAGAAAAAAAAAATTCTCAATCATTGTTATATAGTGTCATAGTATTATTATACAACATCAAAGGTCAATTGTATCACAACTTCGACAACAATACTATGGTGATATGTATCACTCCCCTTTCGTCAATACTCCATCTCACATGGAAACCACTTCCCTTTACATAATGATCCGAAAACCATATGTACTTGTACTGTGAACTACACACTAATTCTAGCTCTTTTTGTCAATAAAATTGGCAAATATACGAAAAAGAGATCCTAATGAAATTTCCATAGAGACATTTCATGACCAAAAGCAAGCACATATCAAATTTTTAGATGCCATCATATAGCCGAAGCTAAATGCATTCATCAAGGAGTTTATAAAGATAAAAGATAACCCCTATAATATTCCACAGCCGCACTCCCCAAAAATATTTGGCAATCAAGCACAAGTTCAATTAAGAATTCTCCCCCATATTATGTCATTCCAGAAAGAACAACAAGAGCGACCTTAATTTCATAAGAAAAGAAGGATTTCTTTGGTCATAACAAATCACATACGAATATGAATCCAAAAATACTCAATTATATTAACCACAAGAAAACCCATGATTAATCTAATCGTAATTGATCGACATAAGAGAACTTACGGAGCCTCACAGTATATACAAAAAATATGAATAAGTGAAGATCAATACTGCGGAATAGACAGGGATTCATTCTATATTCCATCACTATATGCACAATGACATACAATAGACATAATCTTTATGAACAAAAGTTCATCCTATCTTCCATCAATATTTGCATAATGACATAATAGGCTTAAAACTTTTGTAATATCAAAAGTCCATTCATTCTTTTACCAATACATGCATATCGACATATGAAAGACTTAACTTTTGACAAAGTATGGGACAACCATAGTTCACGGATGTAAACACACATATCCCATAACAAATTTACAATATATAAAACCATAAAGATTAATATTGCAAAAATCATCTTCCAATCAATTTTTTAGAATTTAAGCAAATAAAACCAAAAACAGGAAGATGAAAACGTTGGGCGTAGCTATGTGTAATCACAATCATGGCTATTCCAAACTCTAGTTATTCTTCTAATCAAAACAAGAAAATAAAATTCTTAATAGAAGATTTACTAGGAAAATAAAATCACAATTTACTCATCATAGGAAACACTCCAAGATGCTTGAATCATTTTCAATTCTTCCTTGAGCTCGGGAAACTTAGTTGCAACCAATGACAATTGTTCTTGCACGCACTTCACCCTTGAATTTACCTTACACATACCCTTGTGAATTTTTTGAAGAAGACTCAAGGTGGTAGGGTCACAATCGTCAAGGGAATCATCTCTGTGTCTTGTGCACACATTCTCCCTTATACGTTTGAAAGTACAGGGACGAACCGGTTTGGGAACCCCGAGAAAATTTCCAATTGAATCAAAACCACGTTTACGGAAAATTTGACTAATCAAGCAAGGGTAACCTAACTTCTTGTTGGGTGAAGTCATAGAAGTCATTTGAGAAATGATGAAAACACAAATATCGAGACTCGGAACACCCAATTCAAGGAAATAGACCAATTCCGCAAACTCGCGACTCCACCGAGAATTCTCAATTGTGGAGGGAAAAAGATTAGAGATACCAAGTTTTCTGAAAGCCATCAAAGCAACACTAAGAATATTAGTAGGAAACTTTGCTTGATTCCAAGCAACCTTCTTACCGCAAAGGCCAAGAGAGATGTACTCACGCGATGGTCGTTCATCACTTGGTCTAGGTAGATAACATTTCCCAATGGAATTTTGTTAATCTTCGAAATCAACTCTCTATTAACAAGAAATATTTCTCTATTTATCATGGTTTTTAATTCCATTTTTTCGAGATCAACATCATGAATGTTGGCATAGAAAATTCTTGTGAGAGTATCAAATCCTTGACCAAGACCATCAAAGATGTTTCCAAGATTGAATTTTTCAAAGCAAACTAAATCCTCTTATTCCGTTAGAAGAATCCAATTTCTTTTCTAAAATAAAACCCATAGATGAAATCCTTGCAAAACCATTAGCACAAGAATCATAAACAAATCTTATTCTAATAGAATTTTGGTCTAAAGGAAGATTCATGCTAGAGGAACCCAAACTTTTTGAAGTTCTTTTTGAAACTTTTAAATTCATCATGAGATCTAGAAATTAGAAAGAAATAAGAGGAAATCACTTATTTGGAATGAACTTTGACCACCCCTTTGTCTTATTTTCCTCCAAGGAACATCTAATGGAGAAATATCATGAACCCTAGAAAGTTCACGTACGCGGACTGATGGGATGAGGAAGAAGGCGCGTACTTATTCTTTATATGCACTACTAATAGGCTTGGACCTGTTTATGAACCACGGCCTACAAAAGGAATTTGAGGTTTTCTTTGATGTTCGCACATCAAGGTTGTGCATCCCGTGAGAACACAATTTCTGAGAGAAGAGGGATGCAGTAGAAATATCTATTCGAAACTCCAAGAAGGATAAAATAACATTTTAACCCAATTATATACAAATCAACCATTTCTTTCCCCATCTCAAGATATATACAAATGGGGTGGTGCCATGCTTGTTACCAAGACGCATGATGTCCGTAGGAATCCTCATGCAACATTTCTGGTTGATATTTGTGAGCAGTTCCAGTGATATAATCAAAGTAATGATGATAATCAGGGTTGTTAGATCTTTCTATCTTCCTTTTGATATGACTAGAGAGAAGATTCTCCCGATTCCTAGACCCTATGTCAAAAACATGAGAACCCGCATTGGATCTGCTTGTGTTGACAGAGTATTCCGTTCGTACATCATTATTCTTAAACTTAACTGAATTAAGTTTTTCTAAGAATCTGAAAACACTTTCGAAAGCTCTGAATAGATCTTTGTCAATTGATCCATTACGATAATATTTCTCAAAAATATTAAGAGTTAATCTAGTGAGGGTCCATATCTTTGAGCGTAACGAACGTTTCCTCAATCTTCCTTCTTTTTACTTTTTCCTTTAGATTGTTTCTCATCATCTAAATTTTTCTTCTTAGATGAAATGAGATTATCATGAGAAACCGGAGGTTTTATCCATAATAATCTTTGGGCAATCTTTAAGGATTTCTGGCGTACGTTACAAATGCCAAGAGCAAGTTTTCCAAAGAACATAGGGAAATTTTTAAGGATCGAACAAACACAAACTTATCAGGTTTAAAGTGTTTCCCAGCTCTGATACCAATTGAAAAAGCGGGGGTATAACAACCACACCCAATATTTCGATTAGCAATCTGTATGGACTAACTCTAATATACTTTCAAGAGAATCAACTAGAATCAATCTTAATAAAGTATATGAAAGAGTTATACCTCTCTTTCTCGATTGAATTCTTACTCAGAAAAATAGAAATCTGTGAGTCTAATTGAATACAAGAGAAATCACTTGAATGGTACCAAAGACCAATGTTCAAGGATTAATCAATATCAATCAACAACCAAAGGTTGGATTTCCCAATTGATTGATTCAAACACACAACCTGTGATATTTCAATTATAAAGATAAACAATATAATGTTGTTTAAAAACCGATTCTGTTGTTTTTGGTTAACTTGGGTGTGTTGATGAGAAGCGAATCCAAACCCTAAACAATGCACTGCACGGGAGTACTTTTATATTCGAGAGATCAATCTGTAAGACTCTGTCCTAAACCAATAAATGGTCGTTCCAGATTCAATTCGGTCACAAGGTGATGGAGAAGGGTTGATCTTAGGGAGGGAAGCGAAGAAGGTGTTTGAGATTATGAAGGTGTTGGCTGTTTATGACTTGTATCAGAATGTCGAACTGGCTTGCATAATGTAAGCTATCAGTTCTGGGTGTTTTTCTGGATACTGTGTTGACAACACTTGTGTTGTTCGTGTTTTTGTTGAAATAGGCTGAAAGCATATTTATACAAGTCATTGAGCGCAAAACTCTGATCTCATAGGAAGTGGAGGAGATTGACACTAGTACAGAAATGGCCTTTAGCCATGCCAGATATAAAATTCACTGTCACGCCTTTTTGGTTTTGGCGTGTTTATAGGGTATACTTCTACCTTATAGACATGCCATGTTCAATGGACGTGTTAATATAAGTGTTTTCAGCCACGCCAGGCCTAGTAGCGTGTCAAAATATCAACCGTTTAGTCACGTTAACTTTAAATTTTTGATTGGGCGTGTTTATAGACCAGTTCATGGCCACATTAGGTAGTTTTGGCGTGTCCAAAAGGTTAGTCACGCAATTTAAGGTGTGGTTTTAAAGTTGGTTCAATAGACACGCCAGTATATGCGTGTCCATAGTGTACGATTGATTGACACGCCAGTATATGCGTGTCCACAGTGTACGATTTATTGACACGCCAGTATATGCGTGTCCATAGTGTACGATTTATAGACACGCCAGTATGTGCGTGTCCATAGTGTACGCTTTATAGATACGCCAGTATATGCGTGTCCATAGTGTACGATTTATAGACACGTCAAATTCAAAGTGTAGACAAAAAGTTCTTCTTTGGACACGCTAGTATATGTGTGTCCATAGTGTGCGTTCTATAGACACGCCGATTTTATAGCGTGGATAAAAAGTTCGTTTTGAAAAAATTAATAAAAAGCTTTTGCCCATATTCGAACGCATGACCTCGAAGGAGTTAGGTAACGTATCAATACACCAAGATGCCCATCTTTAGATGTTTAAAATTAGTGTTTTGAAAAAACTAAACTGGTTCAACTACTCAACATTTTAATAAACACGCCAAATTCAAAGTGTGGCCAAAAAGTTCCTTCTTTGGACACGCTATTATATGTGTGTCCATAGTGTGCGTTCTATAGACACGCCGGTTTTATAGCGTGGCTAAAAAGTTCGTTTTGAAAAAAGTTAATAAAAAGCTTTTGCCCATATTCTAACGCATGACCTCGAAGGAGTTAGGTAACGTATCAATCCACCAAGCTGCCCATCTTTATATGTTTGAAATTAGTGTTTCGAAAAAACTAAATTGCAAAATCATTGCAATTTAGACACGAAATATTAATTCTTCTCTTCTCTTTGGTTCGATGGCTCATTTAAATCACCAAAATCATTGCAATTGAAACTGTATTCACCTCACTAATCATACACAGTTCACTCTCATCGCAAGAATCACAAGCATCTTTGACATCACTATCAGCATCACTAGCATTACAAGAATCACAAGAGTGACAAGCATCACTAGCATCACTTACAGCACAGGAAACGAAAATTACACCCAAATCACTAGTTACTCTAACTTGGAAGCTGGTCACTCCCCTTCCATGCAAATCTCTCACCACAACTTCATTATCAAAGTTTAATCTACTGAAGTTGTCTTATTTGATCTTAGGAACATAATTTCTTTCAATTGCAAGGAACCAAAGAATTTTTTCCCCCCTGCAATTCAAGATCTGGAAAATCAAAACCCAATCCAATTATGATTATGCATATTCTCTACGCACCAATGCTGATCTTCTGAAGATACCCCGTCTAGACCGATGCTCTAACTTTGATCCTAAGGCTGGCTGTGGATTAAAGGTTGACTATAACTACTCTGTACAGCAAATCCTTCCCTTCTCTCTAAGACTTTCCAGGCATCTGATCAAATGGGGGAAATACTTGGAAAATTCCACTCTAATCTCTGGTATGAATCTCTCCATAACCATGTATCAGCTCTTTGAAGGCAAGTCACTTCTCAACTCTAGTACTATATTGCATCCCCTAAATCATATTATAAGAATTTCCCCCTTCAGGAGAAGATATTATACTTATGTTACCTATCTCATTCATGCTAAGTTTAACATTTATACCTACTGTTCTTATTTCAAATCCTTTCTAATCTATTATGGAAAGCAGTGCATAATTTTATCTATAACCTTAACAGCATGTTCAATTGCTTCAAGAAAAAAACTAAAAAACCAACTTTAACTTCACATACCACAATATTGTCTCATAATTTAGGTAATTACCGTAATCAATTTAACACCTGCATTTCTATAATTTTTGATTCATGTCTTCATTATAATCCTCACTTCACTCAGAGGCATGCCTTAAAACCTACCTCGCTAGATATCTTTAGCATCTCCAGATGCACTTGCAGGTCTGGTTGCAGCAGCTCTAGGTACTCTGGAAAAAGCTCTATAACTAACCCCAGCGGGCAAATGATCACTTACTGGTACTTCCTGGGGCTGAGTAATCTCTTCAAGGCCTGCTCTGGCTATCTATGCAACATATGCAGCCATTTTTCGAATCTCAGGAGCAAGCATGAACAAATTAGAAAATCTGACAGCACCAACAGGGAGAGGGAGGGAATCATTCTCATGTATCTGCGCTTTGGCATCTTCAAGAATTGTGTGGAGAAAAAACCCTGTCGTGCACCGCCGAAAACAACCCGCTGATCCCCCACCAGAACAATTTATTCATTTATAACAAACCTGCCTCGATCGGGATGCAGTGCAAAAAAAACCCAGCCATCCTCCATGCCAACGAGTTCCCCATTCTCCAGACGACCTCGCTCTCCATGGTGTTGCTGCACACCTTCCCCTGCCACTGCATGTCATTCACCACCACTTACAAAACTCTCATTTGTAATATTTCCTCCAGAATATCCATGCTTCCTACAATTACAAGTTCTGGGAGCAGATCCACTCACTTCTGTAGCCTCATTCTTAAATTTTTATGCAACATCACACAAGTTTTATTCAAAATAAATACCCATATTCAGAATCATCTATTTAAAAATACAATAAATACCAAATTCCTCTGGAATTGCAAAATCACTTACTTGGTGCTTGGGCTGAATCAATTTGGCTCTCTTTGGTTCTCCTTGAACTCCTTCATTGGATCGGTTTTCTCCCTCCATATATTTCACTAGTAATCAAAGGTTGTTTTTTCCTTGGAATGCTACTCGACATAAAAAACTAAAAAGATAGCTTGGTTCTTCTGTGGGAAAACTGACTGTGAACTGCTTCTCTCGATAGTTTTATTCGGTCTGGGAAGAGCAACAGTCTTAAAATCACAACCGCCAATCATCCGAGATGGCGCTGCGATCTATACTCCTAGAGATTGGACTTGCACGATGACATAATTTGGAAAGCCTACTGGATACTCTCCTTGGCCTAGCAAAAGAAACTTCATCTCATTGGCTCATGCCCAGCGGCAACAAACACTTGGTGCTCATAAATTGGCCACATATGCGGGTCGGAACCTGTATAAAAATCAATGGATATTACCCGTGAATCTCGACCTGCCTGAAGTCTCTACTCAGCATGGGGGGAATTTTTTTGACCATCTGACTCAGAGGCCTCTTCACAGCATACCCACTCAGATGAAAGTTGATCCTAAAAGATTATTTTAGGCCCAATTCTTAAAAAACTCTATGTGCAAGCCTAGTAATATTACCACTAATCCTAACATGACAGAATATTAATTCAACAATCAGTATAGCCAAATCCAAACTCGTCCAAAATTGCTAAAACCCATATGCATACAAACCCTACCATGATTTAAGAATTAATTTTTTTCAACAATCCATACATTCATTCTCTAGTTAACAGGAAATTCCAAACTGCTGACTTAAATTTGTACCAAATTCAGTACCATGATGATCATCATTACAAAAATAGTATAACCCAAAACCAAAAACAAAGGCTAAGAGTATATAATTTACATTAACCAGTTCCTTGAACAAAAATCAAAAAATGTTCCAACCTAATCATTCATCTATTAGCAAACACAAACAGCTACATTCTATCACCTGGATTCGTTATCGCTTAGTCCTTGGAAATGGTTGCCCAGATGCAGTCGTTTGAGAAGCAGGGACTGCTGCTGGTGCTTTCCTTACAGTTCTACCCTTAATGTCGTCCCGATAGTAATCATCCCTGGATGTCCTTTGCAGGTTAAGTTTATCTACCTTCGGCAATTTATACTCATTCCGACAAATACTGCCATACTGAATTCCTGGTCGACTTCATCACCAGCATATTTCCATATTTGGGTAGGTGCACCTAACACAATAGACTTTTTTTTATTTTCTTGGTATGGCACATAAAATACCTGCTTAGCTTGGGAGGCTACAATGAAAGGATCATCCTGGAGTCCCAACTTATCAAGCTCAACCAAAATGCAGCCAAGTTTGTCTTTTGAGACCCCTGCTTTGGTAACCCATTTACACCTGAAAAGTGGCATTTTCAGCGAATGATATGTCATCACCCATATCTCTTATAAAACACCATAATAATCCGCCAGATTAAGGGTAATCCCCGCTTTTATAATGTGTGTGTCATTTGCCTCTACGTAAACCCCGCTATTCTGGTTAACAGAACTATCATGAGATTTTGTGCGAAACAGGTGTCCATTGATGTGATATGCTTCGTATGTCTCTATTTGTGCATTCGGTGGGATTGATAGCCACCTTAAGTCCTGATTGAAGTTTTCCCTAGAGTATTCCCACTCACTCTCAACCTGAAATACATTACAAGGATTAGCCTCGTCTCAACGCAAAAGTTACATATAGCAAGAGTGACATTTTCTGCAAACTCTTACCACTTTTTGTAACCATTTGGCGAACTCTTAACGATGTTTTTGATCTAGATGTCTATCACTCATACCAAGATATTTATCCTTCAAAAAATTCCGGTGTCGGATGAACAGTGCAACGATTAATGTTGTTATCTTTACAGAAATTCGGACGCAGAATCAAAAACTAAATAAAAAATGAGGTTATTTTCTTAGATCTAGTTATACTTACTCAATGTAAGGATTAAATTCAGGCGAATTCCGCAATACATGAAAATGCGCTTTATCAAACAGATCCTTATCAACACGAGGAAACTTAGGATTTGACATTGGTTTCCCCCTGAAAGAATAAGAATCTTCGCCAGTGTCAGATGTGTTGAGTTTGTCTGGTGGAATTCTGACTGTATCATTCATGCTTTTTTGGTGCTCACTGATAACCTTAATTGTATCTTCCACAAGGTTCCCTTCAGCAATGCTTCCTCCAGGTCTGTTTCTGTTTCGCACATGCCATTTAATGACCTTCATGCACCTTTCAAACGGATACATCCATCGAAAGAATACAGGAACATAAATTTGCACTTCCCTGGTAAGATGCACAGTTAAATGAACCATGATGTCGAAAAAGGATGGAGGGAAGTATTTCTCGAGCAAGCACAACGTCACAACGAGATCCGACTGCAATTTTTCTAGCTCTTCCACCTTGATTTCTTTGCTAGATATTTCCCTGAAAAAGAAACAAAACCTGATAATAACATATCTTGTTGGCTGCGGCATAATTGATTTAATCGCAATGGGCAAAAAATGTTGCATTAGCATGTGATAGTCATGCGATTTTAGTCCGATAAGATTTCGATCTTTTAGATTCACCAGGGTTGAAAAGTTTGAACAATACCCTTGTGGAACCTTTATCTCGGATAATGTTGCACAGAACTTGTCCTTTTCCTCCGGGATTAATGAGTGACATTCTGCCTTTAGTATATAACCCCCTTTGCCATTTTACCGAGGTTGCAACTCGTCTCTAAAACCCATCTCCTTCAGGTCCATTCGGGCAGCAAGGTGGTCTTTCGACTTAAATTCATTTTTCAACAATGTTCCAACGATACTCTCGCATACATTCTTTTCGACGTGCATGAAATCTATGCAATGGTGGACAACATGATACCTCCGGTAGGGGAGGATCTGGAACCATATATTGAATTTTATCCAGTAGGGCCTTTCGGTCTCCTTTTCCTTCCCCTTACCCTTTTTTGGGTCGATGGTATTTTCGATTCTCTTCATCTTTCCACCTCTTCCAGGGTTATCCTGCACGAATTCCACCACAATGTTCTTCCGTCCCTTTCCCCATTTATTATTTATAGACTTTACCTCATTTTATATTTTTGACGAGGTCATAAGTTCCGGGGCCTTTTCATTTTATTCTTTTCCGTTGAACCCCTTTTGACGTCTGAATGGATGATCGTATGGTAGGTATCTTCTATGCGCGGTATAAACCTCTTTTTTACAATGTTTTAGCCTGACATAGTAAGTATTTCTCCCACACACCTTACAGGCGTCTCGTCTCTGGTAGAGGCAACAACACAGTGTACCGAGATCCGGGTAATCATTTATTGTCCATAAAACAACCACACGTAGAGTAAATATCTCTTGTTTCAGCGCATCAAAACATTCGACTCCCTCAAACAATTCCTTGAGATCCTCGAAAAACGGTTGTAACATAACATCAATGTCCTTACAAGGCCCCCCATCGATAATTAATGACAACATGGTGAACTTTCTCTTCATACAAAACTCTGGCGGAAGGTTGTAAATCACTGTCAGAATTGGCCACACACTGTGCTGTTTTTGCATGCCATTGTTTACGTCAACCCCGTCAGCCGATATGCCTAGCCGCATATTTCGAGGATCATCACGAATTAAGGGATATCTTTCATCTATATTTTTCCACGTTGGTGAGTCCGCCGGATGCTTTAAAACACCCTCTTCTTTCTTTCTGGTGTCGTGCCACAATAAATATTCGATAATTCTCTTTGATTGAAACAGCCGTTTCAGTCTTGGGATAATTGGGAAATACCACAAGACTTTTTCCGGAATTTTTCGTGCACCTCTTGGGTGGTGTCGTCAACTTTCCATCTTGATTCCCCACAGGTGGGACACTTGATGTGGTCCTTGTAATCCTTCATATAGAGAATGCAGTCATTGATGCATACATGTATCTTTCCGTAACCTGAACCCAAATCTCTCATCACCTTCTTAGCTTCATATGTACTTTTCATCATCTCATTTTCTGTAGGGAGCATGGATTTTAGCAGTGGTAGAAGTTCATAAAAAAACTTGTCAGAAGATCTGTGCTTGCTCTTCAAGTTAAACAGTTCACACATTCCATATATCTTTGTAAAATCCACACATCCTTCGTATAGAGGTTGCCCAGCATCTTTGAGTATCCGTTGCATCTTCTCAAAATCCTTTGAAAATTTATCTCCTAATAAAGCACCAACCATTTCTATAGTCTCTGCAGCATGTGTTGGTTCATCATAGTGCGGACCGTCGCTGCCATTACCATCCAGAAGTTTCCACCTTAATGAATCATCTAATTCTCCTTGCTTAGTCCATACGACATAATTTTGAATGAATCCATAAGAATATAAATGAAACTTAAATTTACTTGCCTTACGCACGTAAAGGTTGAGACATTTCACACATGGACATAGAAACTTAACTTTGCCATTGTCGTATGGTTTCCGTTTCCCATTCAAAATATCCTGTTGGTATATATGCGTAGCAAACTTTATAAATGCATCGACTCCGTCTTGATAACACCGTTCGGTTCTATCGGTATGCATCCAAGATTTATCCATTACTCTCGGATCCATTATGAATTCTCAGGTACCTGGACGGAGAAAAAACTTGTCAACACCTTGTAAAAATGTTATTGTGGTCCAAATAAAACTACGAAATAATAAAACTTGTCACAAAGAGTAATCACAAATCACAATGTGAGTTCAGTTATCATATATGAATCATACAAATAATCAAAGGTTATCTACCTACATACAGTTTCATGTGAAGATAATATTTACCCTACTACGATCATTAGAGTTACAATCTCAGTTAACAAAGAAGTACTGAAAACAATTACTTACACGGTCGATCCGATTAATCCACAAAGCAAAACTGACAGGGGAATATATGGTTTATCCAGGAGATGAATCAGATGATCAAAGTAAACAACTTTTTTTGTTTTCTAGGGGGAGGTTAGAAGATTTAAGAGAATAAACATGAAATGATTTAAGAAGAGAGAGATGAACACGGAGGGTAAATGGAGATTTGGTAATATCTTTACTAATAAATAATTTGGCAAAATATTTAGGTGTATATCGTAAATAATTTGGTAAAATAGGAAGGTAAAGATCCTTCAATTTGCATGTTGCACGTTCTATGTTTATAATTTTTCAGTCAAATCTTGTTATCCTGCTGCATAATTTTCTGCTTTGACGGCTCTAAAAGACCGGAGTTAGATGCGACGCAATTAATATTCATTCCATAGTGAAGATTTTTTTTGTTCGTACCTGAATTCAGAAAATAAATCAAAATGAATCAAAAAAATAAATAAATCAAAATGATAGATAAAAATCGGAGTACGTGTTGTTGTAGTTGTTATAACGGTACTAAAGTAAAAAACTATCTTTGTATAAAGTGGAGTACGTGTTGGTGCAGTTGAAAAATAAAATCGTAAGAACTGGAAGAAGTTATGGCCCCAATTAGAATTAAATGAACTAAAACACACTACTATATTTGTGTGTTCTGTCCAATTAGAATTAATATCTAAAACCAAAGCTTGATTCATCCAATTAACATGATAGGTTTGATCATTGATGGATTTTATTAAAGTTTGACAATCTGATTCAAAGATAACATGATTGAAGTTTGTGCCAGAGTAACAGCTGCCAGCATAGCCTTACATTCCAGCTCATCGGCTTCAACTCCTATCTTCATTCCTCCACTGAAGCATTGTCCTTGCACCTGAATGCAACTACATGAACAAATCCTCACTATTAGCCCTATTCCACCTTATAGTGAATCTGACTTACAAGAAGCATCAAAATTTGTAAACATTATCAGGAGGCTTCCATCTTAGCGGCTGCACAACCCCATTAGTATAAGAAACAAGATTAGTTCCAGGAGGCACAAGTTTATTAATGCCATCTATTGACATTGTCCTATTTGGAGTTATGTTCTGAAAAATCTTTGAATATCAAATAGTCCAAACTGATGCTTCAAAAAAAAAAATCCAAACCGAAACCATTAGCAATTTATTAATCTCATGTCTAGTAATTCCTGCACCAAAGGTAATATTATTTCTTGCAGAAAACCAAGAGAGAATCTAGCTCCTAAATGAATAATGTTGTATCATAATATTACTAACATTGATATTTAAAACCAAACAAATAGATCTAGCATAACCACATTCAAGGAATAGGTGATTACTGGATTCCACAGGATGATTATACAAACTGCAATGCAATTCAATATCATTTCCATATCTAGATAGTTTATCTCTTGTTGGGACTATATCTTTTAAGCACTTCCAAACAAATAATTGAACTTCCACAAAGCTTTCCATACATGTGGAGAAACAGAATTAGTACCTGCAAAAGTATTAGATGCACTAGACAACACATTGTAGACACTCTTAACAGAGAATTGGCCTTTGCTATATGGAAGCCAAATAAGAGTATGGAGTCCAATTCACCCACCATTGAGTTATGGTGGTACTCCTTAGCTGGTGGTACTCCAAAAATATGAATACTATGAAGTAAATGATTTCATCAAATGTGAATGCTTCCCCTTTTTCCTCTAAGTAGCACGCTTTAACGGCTTCGTGATACAAAAACAACACACAAACTTATTTGGTTACATATAAATTGAAAAAAGTATTGTGTCTAATAAACCATAAAGATACATACAAGTTGTAGATGGGACAAGCTCAGGTGGCTTGCGTGCCAGATCCGGTGTTTGATTTTAAAAAACCCAGGTACCGCATCTAGGATGATGTTGTGCCTATCCTTGATTTGTTGAACACTTTTTCTTTTCGGGTTCCCATAATATTGGCTAAATTTGTTATGTATCTTCGCCCAAAGGGTCTCGGTCGCGGAGCGATCTAGAACTCGACTTTTGGATGCCCATGCTTTAGTGATTGCAAATCTTTCGCGGAGTCAAACGATGCTATTTGTTGTATGTGGAGGTAGGGAATGAGTAGGTTCTCTAATAGGCTACAAGTGGAGTGCACGTGCGTTGCTTGTCGAACGTTGAGTTTCAAATACGCCTTCTTCCCTGTTAAACCAATTGCTTAGCATGATAGAACACCGTTACGAAGTGAAGAAAAACAAAATCGATAGAATACAGTAACAGATTCTCCTTTCCAGCTATATAACAACGCCGGCCTAATCTACAATGTAACTTTTACTCCTTACAACAACAAAAGCTAATTCCTAAATCCATTAACATCCACTAGTAACAAAAATTAACTCAACCTAAACCAAATTCCAAAATTTTCGTCACAAAAATCACACAAAACATCAATTGTTTCAACCAATTAATACTAAGATATGAAAGACCTAAATTGGTTTATGATCATAAAAATATGAAAGACCTAAATTGGTTTATGATCATAAAAATATGAAAGACCTAAACAAAACAAAAGAAACCCTGACAATAAAAAACTCTTAAAATTCTTACTAAGATATAGAATCACAGCCAAGATCATAAAAAACTCTTAAAATTGACAGAATCCTAGGCTTACAGAATACAGTAGAAAACGATTTTAGTTTTGGGAAAGATATATACCTGAAACCCTAGCAATAGTAATTTCAAATTAATAAAATAAAAACATCCCCCATTTATGAAATTAAACAAGTAAGTTTGAATTTAATCTGATAAAAGAAGGAAATAATCCCTTACCTAGGGTTTCTCTATTTCGCCTCTTCCAGTCTTTCTCCCGCGCAAGTAAGAGAAGGAAATATTTTTTTTTTCTTTTTTCGTTAAAGCACTTTAATTAACCAAAATGCCATTTTACCTAGGTTTATCACGTCATTATGACACTGTGGGTTAGAATAGGTGCCAATTAGACTAGGGCACGTGTTCGATTAAAGCTTTCTCTTGGGAATAGCCGTGACCCTATAAGAATATAGTTTATTCCTGAGAGAGAATAAACAGGGAAACCAAAGGGTCAGAGAGAAAAAAAATTCAGAGAGAGAATCGTTCAAAATAATGAAAAAGAGTCTCTCCATCTAACTGGACAAAACAACTGATATTTTGACGAATAACAATAATCCTATGACGTGGAAAGAATTTTCTGAAAAACTGATTTGTGAGTTGTTCCCAAGTGGTAATTGACTGTGGTCTCAAACTATAAAACCATGATTTAGCTTTTTCTTTTAAAGAAAATGTGAACAAACGCAACTTTAGAGAGTCCTCGGACATATTTTCAAATTGCATGGTCCGATAAATTTGCTCAAACTCTCTTACGTGATGATAGGGGTTTTCAGATTCAACCCCTCGATATATTGGAAGCATTTGTATCTTATTCGCACTCAATTCAAACAGGCCATCGGTCTGCGGCAAGACAATATATGAGGACATTCTTATTCTAGCAGGATACATGTAATCATGGAGAGTAGGGGTCTATTAAGCACAACATCCATTGTTTTAACCTGGGAAGGTTACTATCAACAATTGAAATTGGGATTTCAGGTAGGCAATTATTGATGAATGCTAACTAGATAATCAATTTGGCAACATAAATCAAGCAAGCATGATGCACTCATTCAAATAAGTGCCAACAGATACACACATACACACATACACACAATACAAAATAATACTTACCTCCAATAACAATCTGAAGTAGAAACAGATAAATCTTTTTTTTTCTCTCTTCCTTGTACTCTTTGGTGTATGCAGTAATTGTTTTAAATCCACTGGTATAGAGCTGGGAGCTGTGACAACAACCAGATTTGCTCCTCTCTTATTCCTTGCCTTCTCGGCTTGTATCGCAGCTGCCCAGGTACCTGTTAATCTCAAGAGAAAATTTCAGTACCCAGAATTGTATATACAGATCAAAGAAATGAGTACATAATCTATTACTATCAATAGAAAATGAACTACTATATTACAGGGGATAATAGAGACGATTATTATGCGAAAGAACCTTAAACTACGACTACTAACAGAACTATAAAAAGCCAAGCTATCATTTTCAATTTTTCTTTTTTTTATATATAAACTGATTGAACTACAGCTAACTAAAACAATGGTTATGCTACAGACAAGCTAAAAACGAGAAAGGAAGATTAATTACATGCACTATGTACAGAAAAATGAAATAAATAAAAGCTATAAAACAAAGACTTAAAAAAAAAGAAAAACAAGATTAATACTAACAACATGAGACAGTGAAAACACACTAAACAAAATCATCAATTAAGAAAACTAAACTAAAACAAAATAAAGAAAAATGAAAAGTATATACAATTGATTTCTTTTAACAAAGATGCTGAACCATACACAAATACTAACAAAAGCTAAAACTAGGTCCAACTAGCACTAACGCTACAAGCTACTATGTAAAATACAAAATGAAATGCTAAAACATCTTAAGACCTACAGGTTTCGAGATAACTAACTTAACTATTTGTAAAGAAGACAACCATGACAAATGCAATCTTACTCAAAATGCAAAGCTACTAGACAAAATAAGTGAAATATAAATCAAAAAGCTACTCAACAATGGACACTTTTGAACTAAAACTTAAAAAAAAAAAAGAAATGCTAAAGAAAGCTACACTATTAGTACGACACTAAACAGTACAAGAGCAAAACCAATATATACAAGCTACAGAGCAACACATTCCTAAACGAAATGCAAAATCCAAAAGTTACATGACACAATCTACTTGCGACCTACGAATGCAAATGGTGATTTAGTACAGAAAATGATAAATGATATGAAAAAAACACAACAACACACAAACTAAGCTAAATAAACACAAATATGCGACTACCCTGAACTATGAACTACCACTGACGAGTACTAGAGATTAACTACAGGTAAAATTTAGTGGGAGGAAACAAAATGACAAGATGCAAAATGATTAAAAGCTACAGAATGAAGATAAATCAAACTAAACACCAGTTCTGTACATGAATATGACAATGATATGAATGAACCCAAAAAAAAAAGCAAACTCAAATCATTAATGAAATACAGAGAGAGAACCTAATGTTTGACGATAATGTGATTATGCAATACAGATTCCTACAGGACTAAGACACAAAAACCAACCTTACAGTGCAACAAAAATTAATGAAAAACATAGGTAAAGATTAAAATTCAATACCGACAACTTTTTTTTTAATAAAAGGAAAATAAAAAGGCAATGGTTATATACAATCCTAACTACAGATCAGTAAAGCAAAACTTGTTAATCTGACTACATCGTATGCCAACTCCCCGACAGCGGCGCCAAAAACTTGGTAGGGTTAGAAACTTACAATATTAAACTGCAAGCGCACAGTGTCTATAACATAGATAGCGGCAAATACAGGTTGATCCCACAGGGAGTTGTTTCGGTGACAGTAAACGTCTAAGGTTCTACTGGTACTAATCTAGAGACGAAAGAGTGTGTCGATACGACTAGAGATTGATGGTTATACTAAAGAAACAAGATTGAAAGCAAATACAAAGATAACTATGGTGTCGAATACACCTCCCAAATGCTTAGAATTCCCTAATTTGATATACTAGTTCCCTTTTAATCAAGGAGCTATAGAGGTTCTAGCCTCAAACTACCTTGAAGATGTGATAAATCACTTGCACAAATGGGTAATTTAACCTCAGCAAAATATGTCAATCCCTAGCATTATCTATCTGTTTAAGGCATAGATAATCACAAATTGAACTAATCAGTTTACATAAAGCTTGAATACTTAGCAAAGGATAGCTCAAACTACCATGTATGCATGACATACAAGGTGAAAGTAATTTGCTATGAAATCATACCTAGTTAGAAAACTAAAACATGGAGAAAATAGAAATTAAACCTAAATTACAACTAAAGCTTGGTGCACCGGCTACTCCGGGTTTTCCTTTTACATCACAAACCCATCTCTACTTATACATAAAATTCCCCTCAAATATTAACAGTAGAAAACCATAAAATTAGGTATGAATTTTGTCACTTACTAGTTGTCTAATCAAAATTGAACCACTTCCTCTTGACCACTCCCTGTCTTCGGTATGACACTTCCTTTTACTGGTTTAGACTTCACAGATTGATATGAAATTCCATGCTCAATTATATCCATCTTCCTCTTACTTTTTGAATAATAAAACACTGTTGTTGACAAGATCGAATAAGAAAAAGATAGGGTTGGAGGTGTAACAGGTGACTATGGTCGGGAAGGTGGAGCACATGGACAGGGTGAGCTTGGTGGTTAGAGTACACAGAGGTTTGGAAGGATAAGATGAGAATGGAGTTGGGTTTCTGGTCGATAGTGTAAGTGGGGAGAAAAGAGGAGGTGATTTGGTGTGGAGCCGTTGCACGAAATGTTGATGTATCGGGTTATGAAAATGGGTCAAGCCTTGGGTTTGTTTGAAAATTCTTCTATCAAGCCCACTTTTTCTTTTAAGCAAACATCTCCAACCAAGCCCATTGTGTAAACGGATTACAAGAGGATTGCACCCGTCTTTCGCGTAACATTTCTTCTACACTTCTCACAGCCTTTCTGTGGAGCCATTGCTTTCTGCCTCTAGCCACCAATTCTCTGTTCCTTTATCTTCTCAAGACATCCAAACTTTAGTTACTACCTAGAAACACAAAACAAACTAGTAAAAGTGTTTATTCTTGAAAATACTGAAAATACAGAATTTGGGATAAAACAAGACATTAAAGTACTTGAGATGTGATAAAAGACAGCAAAATGATCTATAAATATGCATAATCAGGTACCGATCAGCGTTCACGCTGCGTAAAATAGCTCAAACGAATTGAGACCGGCAAAGACGGTCTCAAAACGTATAACGTCCGTCCAACTTAGCCGGCCTAGTTGGACGACTTAGATCGCATTTTGAGAGATCAAAGAAGTGTTGGTATGTCCACTGGCGACCCAACTACACCAGTGGTTGATCAACTTGCTCACGGCAAGCCGAGAACGTATAGAATCGTTCACCCAAAGTAAGGTGAACGCGCTGCTTTAGAAATCCTAAATTACGTTTGCGGCAACACACTACTGCCGCAAATCGATCACAACCATCCAACTTCGGCAGCCGAACTGAGTGCCTTAGATTTAATTTTAGGTGACCCATAGGATGTCAGCGTGCTCGCTGGAAACCCACCTTTATACATGGTCGATCGACCTACTCAAACCCAAACGCAACACCTCGAATCGCTTGCTCAAAAAGGAGTTGGTCGATCGGCCTCCAAACTCTAAAAATCGCGTCAACGACATTGAACAACTGCCGCAAGTCAATCATGACCATTCAACTTCGCCAGCTTAGTCGGATGGTGTAGATTTATTCTCAGAAAATTTACATAAGTGGCATTGTGAACACCGTCCATCACTCATCCATAGGTAGTGATCGACCAGATGGTAGTTTGCCCATAAGACACTCGAACGATCACCCAAAGTGGTCGACCCCGCTATCCTTTTAAGACACTTATCCGCGACTTATTCAATCAGGATCTAAAACAATGATGCTTCATACACATCGATTAAATTAAGCTGCTTAAATGCGATGCTTCACTTGCATCAAATACATACAATATTTTATGTCGGCCTCATAAACAACTTAGTTGTTTCACCTAATAGCATCATGTGCTATTCTCCGCGGCAAGTCCCACGACTTGACCCACTTACTCGAGACATCAAACGTGTCACAAACTAGGGGATGCTCATTGTGGTATTGGTCTGGCGTTTATAGCGTGCAGCATGTAACGCGCCCATTAAGAGAAAGTGTTAGGAAAAGCCGGACGATCATCAGTAATGAGAGTGGTGGGTGAAAGAGTGACCAATTTTCCCTCATAGTGGAAACATGACGATCACCACCACCTACACAACCCCACTACTCCATTACTCAATCTCCTCCACTTTCTACGATATCGGAGTTTTGTGCCTAATGACTTGTATAAATAGGCTTTCAGCCTATTTCAACAACAACACGAACAACACAAGTGTTGTCAACACAGTATCTAGAAAAACACCCAGAACTGATAGCTTACATTATGCAAGCCAGTTCGACATTCTGATACAAGTCATAAACAACCAACACCTTCATAATCTCAAACACCTTCTTCACTTCCCTCCCTAAGATCAACCCTTCTCCTTCACCTTGTGACCGAATTGAATCTGGAACGACCATTTCTTGGTTTTGGCCAGAGTCTTACAGATTGATCTCTCGAATCTAAAATTACTCCCGTGCAGTGCATTGTTTAGGGTTTGGATTCGTTTCTCATCAACACACCCAAGTTTACCAAAAACAGCAGAATCAGTTTTTACCCATAAACAATTGGCGACCATAGTGGGAGGTTGATCTCTCGGTTGCAAAAATTGATTTCACTCTTCATTTCAATCTTCCTAAATTGAGAGCGGGTAAATCTTAGTTCTAAAACTCAGCCATTAACCTGATTTCATTCCATTCACCAATCTCAATTTCCGCTCCGTAATGTATCCCTACCAGTTGAATTCTTAGAAAATCACAAGTGATCAGAATCCAATCACTATGAAAGACATGGCCAGGATGTTAGAAGATGTTCTCGCGAATCAAGCTAACATCGCCAACCAGCAAGACGAGATGCTTCATATTCTAAGGAATGTAAACCGATTGTAGTAGGAATCGACATGCGTCCACCCAGCGAATGCCATTAACGATGCAGACATCACATATGAGCATAAAGAAAACAATCCACAAGATTCAACCAACAACAAGGAGCTGAAACAGTTTCACAGGGAAACGACTCGCCAAGAGAGTCATGGTACCGGCGAGATAAAAGATAAGCACCGAACTTACGAAGATTTGTTAAAAAATATGTATCAAGAGACCCTCGCTAAAGTCTGGAGGGTTATTCAATAATGCGCATCCTCAACTGCTCATACTCTCTGCCAGAAGCACCTGAAGAAGGAGAAATCAACCAAGGCCTTCAAGAAAACAAATATTGCACTAATGAATGGTGCTTAGTTACACCACCTCATAGTGCTACTATTACCGATGCAGAGTCCTTGAGGAAATTTATGCGTCTACAAGATCGCCGAGCTAAACGGTTTGCGTTTGCGTCAACATACGCTCGCGTCTCTACTCCGCCCTTGAAACGAGCTTCGTACTAAAGTCCATGGAAGTTCTCACAACGGTAGTCGTTAACGCAAGAGAGACCAGATCTGGAATACCCGCACTTCCCATTTCCAACAAGGAAGATTCCGGAATTACTAGAAGTTTGGGTGCGAGACGGGGAAGTTCAATTACCTCCAGTATGGCGTCCTCCAAATGATCAAGAGATAACGGACCCGAGGTACTTCCACTGCCACAGATTCATTCATCGCTCTACCAGTGAACGCAATGGCCTGAAGCATATTCTCCAAAGGAAGATTAACTCAGGAGAGTTACCTCCTTTCTCCGAAGATTAACGTGTGCAAAGTGATCGAACCAACTACGGGTTTCTCGAGGCGCGACATAACAACTTGGATTCGAAGCGATCACACTTGAAGAATTCAAGTCTCGTTCAACCGAGATCTTGTGAACAAGTAAGTTTTGATAAACAATTTTACATTTTAAAAGCTCGAGGACTTGATGCATGCGTCCCACATCGAGGAAGGGAGTCAATGATGCAATTGTTCTTAGACACCACAGTATCTTCCTTTTACATGTTTCCCTTTTTATGCAACATTTTCAATTTTTGCGAGATACTCAGAATGATCATATTCAAAACCAGAATGCCGGCTTTCAGCCGATTCAAACATAATTCCTTTCGGAAAGTCATTCATAAAAGCATCTCAAAAATAAACCTATTCAAAAATTTAATCACCTACTAGTTCAAAAACCAGAAAATCAAACTGTGAAAGGAATTCCTTACATCACTCAAGACACCTAAAAGGGAAATATAAAAGAAAATGCGCAAGTATTCAAGGGAAGTCTTTCAGCAACAACTCATTCTTTTTGGAAAGAGCGCCTTTCAGTTTGCAGAGAACAGCCTGCTTCAGCTTCAATTCCAAGGATAGCCTCTCGATCTCATCCTCTTGCCGAGCAGTGAAGTCCACGGAGGGAACTTCTTTTGTTTAATCTTGAAGCTTCTGGATTTTAGGAAACCCTTCATAGAATCAGGAAGCATTGAACACATCTCAGTGGAACTCCCAGTTTGAAACTACCTCCTCAGAAACAGTGCACCCAGTCATGTTGCTCATGACATGAATGGAGGATAAAGCTTCCTCGACACGTCGGACCAACAGGCAATAAAACCTTCAACCTTCTGTAAGCAGTTTAACTGAAGCAGCAAAAGAAAAACCACCGAGATACAACATCCTGCGCGTCTAAAATCGCCCACTTCAACTCTAGTATCATATGCACGACTTCCACAATGATAAAACAACATCCAAGATATTCCATATCTGGCTCGACGGAAACAACATCTATAAGGGACGCTTTCAGAATTTCGTCTCCCGTAGAAGAAGTAGTTGCGTCACCAAAGGAGGTTGGGCCTGAGACTTAAGAGGTACACCCAGACTCTCTATGTCAAGAGCTTCATCATATTTGCATAACCTATTAGTTAAGTCATTCGCATGAGGAGACTTCCCTACTCCTCAAAGACACGATCCAAAGATGATAAAGACAAAGGAGCGTCGTTGGAGACTGCTTAGCACTACCCATCTCAAAGATGCTTAATTTGGAGAGACGCAAGCCCGCTGTCATTATGATTCCAAGATGCCCAAAGACGTAGAAGTATTCGAGGGAGCAAATGTATTGTTTAAAGACCAGCGATATGCCTGGATGTCTATGAAAAGCAACGTAGGCGTAAAGACGGCCTCATGATCAGCAACTCGTACTACCCTCATCAACACTGGGTTCAACTCCAACTCTCTCCCAAATTATTTCTTCAGAAACCCAGCGTGAGAACATCTATGAAGTTTAAAGCTCAGTAGATACTCGTGGTCAGGGGACTGTTTCCTTCCTTTCTGTTCCATGAGGAAACATCAAGGAAGCTATCGGTTCCATCATCAGCTTACACCTCTAATAACGAGACGATCTCTATCATTATATGAAGACTTCCAAGATCGTGCAAGTATCTACCACGCCTCTCCTTGCTAGTCTCTTCTGATCACAGCTGCTGCCAAGAACTGTTGTTGCTCGTTGATTGATACCATCCAGAGCTTCACCATAGCAACAACCACTATGGACAGAGGTAAATCACGCTTAGGGACTGAGGCTCAGCATGAAATTCCTTCGCCGTCAGTCAAGGACTTCTTCAACACAAGAGAGACGGTCAATCAAGAAGCATGTAATTTGCAAGGGAAAATCAAACTGAAGAAGAAGCCGCTTCAACGCTCTCTCTCCAGAATCCGCTTAAACGCACGCTCTCTCCAGAAGAAGCCGCTTCAACGCTCTCTCTCCAGAAGTCACTTCAACGCACGCTCTCTCCTGAAGAAGCCGCTTCAACGATCTCTCTTTAAGACGCTTCAACGCTCTCCCAGAAGAAGCCGCTTCAACGCACGCTCTCTCTCCAGAAGCCGCTTCAACGCACGCTCTCTCCAGAAGAAGCCGCTTCAACGCTCTCTATCCAGAATCCGCTTCAACGCACGCTCTCCTTAAGCGCTCTCTTCAGAGGCTGAAGACATTCTAACCTTACCAGCAAATGCAATGGAAGTACGTCTTTCAAGAGAAAATAATATCGGGATAATTACACCTGGGGACTGCCAAGATGCCTTCACGTCCCTCAATCGATTTATTTCTAATATCAGCATCATCACTGTTGAAGCTTTACGAGCCGCAGAAAATTCTCAACATGAAGACGTATATGTGCATTAAAGACTCCAAAAATACAAATCGTAGATGGTTTCACATATCCAGCCACACCATCGAATATGAAGTGTAACTGGGGACTGCTCATCGCATCCCATTCCATACAACCATCCAAGATTTGGAAGATGGTTCAAAGGATGTCGCTTAGAACGAAGTCTTTGAAGACTTGATAACAGCACGTCGGCAACAGAACGCCTCTCAACTCGTTTACTTCACTCAAGGACTCCGGAAGATTTTGCCGATACAAGCATTCCAAACATTTCACCATCGCAATCATAAGGACAACAATGATCCTATGAGATAAAGGGTCATAATGAACGCAATTCCATTCCAGTCAATGTTCAGGAGTTTAAAGAAGATTTTCGTTGCGACTCAGCAGTCCGGACTCCAAGCAACTTAAGTCAAGGCCTATCGCAATCGAGCGCAATGAAGTTTAGAAAATTTCGAAATCTACCTGGAGGCAATTGACGTATGATAGGAGGACGATCACTGCAAGCCTTGATACTTCATTAAGCGTATCTTGCTTAAAGACCTAGACGACCTCTATCATGGCAACATCTGTCTACCTTGCCTCATAAGTATTATATTTAACCGTCACCATCCATTTCTTAACCCGCAACAATGTCACTGTTACGTGCTAAGCATGGGACTTAATGTTGATGGTGGTTTTTCGAATAGGGCTAAAATTGTAAAACCCTGTATTTAATGCTGACGCCCTGCATGGGTATAAATCCATTTAAGAAGTGATGAGTGCAAAAAACCTCTTCACTCATTGAGAAATTCAATATGTATGGAATTCATTCAGAATGGTGAAACAATCCCGAGTATTCTATGAATTTTCCTAGTAGTATTATCCATTTAATGCATTGAACGCCTGGTATTTTTCCATGCTATGTTCTCAGCCGAACTCTCACTACTGACATGACACGACGATCAATGCTCACTCTCAGCAGAGTAGCATGAATCTCCCGAAGTGCTAGTATTAGGATCTGTGCAAAAATACTCATACTGGCTATATCTATCTGACAAAGAGATCAACGCGTTCACACACTTTTAACTAAAATTAGAGTTATTGAACACATATTTATTCTTAAAGAAAATCTAGACTGTCAATATCAGTCTCAAAAACAATCACAGCCACACGAATTGTCCGCGCGGTTTAACAAGCATAGCTTACTCCTAGTAGAACTAGGAAATCACTGTAGCAATCACCAGCGGGCCCACTAGTCCTCTAGTTGATCGAATTTCATGTTTCCCATGCACAAGAGTTTCAAACGCTGACCCAAACATGGGCATTTGCGCTGCGTAAAAACAAAGCTCGAATGAGCTAGACTGTTCAAAACAGTCTTAGAAGCATCACGAACGTCCAACTTTGCCAGCCTGGTTGGACGTCTTGGATCCTCCTACGAACAATTAAGGAAGTGCAAGTATGATCATAAGTGGGCCTACTAGTGCCCTAGTCGATCGACTTGCATGCAGCAAACCTGTAGAGTGCTCAACCGCTTACCCCAAACATGGGCGTTCACGCTGCGTAAAATAGCTCAAACGAATTGAGACCGGCAAAGACGGTCTTAAAACGCATCACGTTCGTCCAACTTAGACGACCTAGTTGGACGGCTTAGATCGCATTTTGAGAGATCAAAGAAGCGCTGGCATATCCATCGGCGACCCAGCTACACCAAAGGTTGATCAACTTACTCACGGCAAGCCGAGAACGTATAGAATCGTTTACCCAAAGTAGGGTGAACGCGCTTCTTCAGAAACCCTAAATTACGTTTACGGCAACACACTACTTCCGTAAATCGATCACAACCATCCAACTTCGCCGGTATAGTTGGACGGTGGACGGTCTCAAAATGCATCACGTCCGTACAACTTATCCGGCCTAGTTGTACGGCTTAGATCGCATCTTGAGCGATCAAAGAAGTGCTGCAATGTCCACCGGCGACTCAGCTACACCAGTGGTTGATCAACTTGCTCACGGAAAGCCGAGAACGTATAGAATCATTTACCCAAAGTAGGGTGAATGCGCTGCTTTAGAAACCCTAAATTACATTTGCGGAAACACACTACTGCCACAAATCGATCACAATTATCCAACTTTGACAGCCGAGTTGAGTGGCTTAGATTTAATTTTTGGTGACCTAGAGGATGTCAGCGTGCTCGCTGGCAACCCACCTTTATATATGGTCGATCGACCTACTCAAACCCAAACGCAACACCTCGAATCGCTTGCTCAAAAGGGAGTTGGTCGATCGACCTCCAAACCCTAAAAATCGCGTCAACGACATTGAACAACTGCCGCAAATTAATCACGACCATCCAACTTCGCCATCTTAGTCGTATGGTGTAGATTTATTCTCAGAAAATTTACAAAGTGGCATTGTGAACACTGGCCATCACTCATCCACAGGGAGTGATCGACCAGATGGTAGTTTTCCCATAAGACACTCGAACGGTCACCCAAAGTGGTCGACCCCACTATCCTTTTAAGACGCTTATCCGCGACTTATTCAATCAGGCTCTAAAACAATGGTGCTTCATACACATCGATTAAATTGAGCTTCTTAAATGCGATGCTTCACATGCATCAAATACATACGATATTTTATGTCAGCCTCATAAACAACTTAGTTGTTTCACCTAATAGCATCATGTGTTATTCTCCGCGGCAAGTCTCACGAATTGACCCACTTACCCGAGACATCAAACGTGTCACAAACTAGGGGATTCTCACTGGGGTATTGTTCTGGCGGTTTACAGCGTGCGGCGTGCAACACGCCCATTACGAGAAAGTGTTAGAAAAATACGGACGGTCAGAAGTAACGAGATTAGTGGGTGAAAGAGTGACCAATTTTCCCTCATAGTGGAAACATGACGATCACCACCACCTACACAACCCCACTACTCCATTACTCACACTAGTACAAACATACCCTTTTGCCGCGCCAAATTGGTGTGTCCATAGGGTTTTTGACACGCCACTTTGGTTTGGACTTTGCGTGGCTTCTGCTTGCGTGGTTTTAGGTAGCTTATAGCCATGTCTACCATGCGTGTCTATTTCTGCATGAAATAGACACGCCAGAGCCATATAGGCGTTGCTATTTAGTGTCCCAAAAACTTAAGTACTGGTACTCTATAGACACACGATTTATTGTTTTGGCGTGGCTATTTGGTTCATTATAGACACGCAAATTGCTTTTGGCGTGGCTATTTGATTCACTATAGACACGGAAATTGCTTTTTGGCGTGGCTATTTGGTTCACTTTAGACACGCAAATTTCTTTTTAGCGTAACCATTGGTTATCCGATAGACACGCCATATAGGTTTAACATGGTTATATGTTATGTTTTAGCCACGCCAATTTCACTTACCTTCATCGACGTGGTTGTATTAGGAACCTTTGAATACCATCCATATGTAACGTTGTGAGCCGTTCATTGGATATCCTATAGACACGCCCCATAGAGCGTGGCTATATGTGATACTTAGCCACGTCAATTTTCAATTACCTTGATCCACGTGGTTGTATTAGGAATCGTTGGATCTCATTTAAGATGATGCAATATTGACCGTTAAATTATATCCATCCTTCACTGTCCACATGTAATGTTGTGAGACGTTCATTGGATATCCTATAGACACGCCCCATATAGCGTGGCTATATGTGATATTTAGCCACGCCAATTTACAATTAACTTGATCCACGTGGTCGTATTAGGAATCGTTGGATCTCATTTAATATGATGCAGTATTGACTGTTCAATTATATGCATCCTTCACCGTCCGCATGTAACGTTGTGAGCCGTTCATTGGATATCCTATAGACACGCCCCAAGAGCGTGGCTATATGTGATATTTAGCCACGCCAATTTAAAATTACCTTGATCCACGTGGCCGTATTAGGAATCGTTGGATCTCATTTTAGATGATGCAATATTGACCGTTAAATTATATGCATCCTACACCGTCCACATGTAACATTATGAGCCGTTCATTGAAGAACCTATAGACACGCCATATAGCGTGGCTATATGTGATATTTTGCCACGCCAATTTAAAATTACCTTCATCCACGTGGCTGTATTAGGAACCACTGGATCTCGTTTAAGATGATGCAATATTGACCGATCAGATGTAACGTTGACCGTCCACATATAACGTTGGGAGCCGTTCATCGGAGAACCTATAGACACGCCATATCGCGTGGCTTTATATGATATTTAGCCACGCCAATTTATATCTGCTTAATGTGTCTTTATGTTATGTTTAGCCACGCCAATTAATCTCGAAGCGTGTGTATTACGCGTGTGACGCCTCTAAGCCGTTCAGATATGACGCATCTAAACCATCCACCTAGCACTATCCAAATTCTCTTATACTTTATAAATTGGGGTTACATCTGAAATTCATATATTCCAAAAATTCATATTATTATTAGTAACACAGTAAAAAATGTTGAGCTTTGGTCTAACAGTTTGCAAAAGAAAATATTAAAGAGCATTTATCCAAAAATCATCAGTTTTTCTTCAAATTTTTTGATGGTGGTGTCTCTACATGCAATGGATCAGGTTGTGACATTCTCGACGCGCCAAACCTTGTATTCCTCTGTTGCCCATCTGAAAGTTGGTATGCCTTCTGCACATTCGGTGCATATAACCTTCTCTGCGCCTTTTTAGTATTATGAGAAAGCTTTTTAGAGGCTGCATGCATGACTCCCCGAATGTGGATTGACTGCTAGGTGCTCCTAATTCAGTTTATCACTGTCCAATTTCTTCTCAAAATCTAAAACTGGTTCTGGTTGCTTATGAGGTTTTCCATGCTGTGGAGTTTCCTGCAGCAAGAGATGAAATGTATTATATATATATATAAATATATATATTCTAAATCCAAGGCGAATTCGTCTGTCATGTGAATTCTCAACAAGAGACAGACAAAAGTCATTTTTCCAACAATGTAATAAAGCCAACTTCACTGAAGGCCGCACCATTTTTCACAGCTGACACCCATAATAAAATCCCTAACCAAATATCAATTTTCTAATTTACACTGGCATTCATGTTCCATTTAGGTGTTAATATATTTCTATCTCATACTTATTCTTTAATCAAGTAAGGATTTACATCCACACGGATAATAACTGTGTAAAACAGAAAACCTATTCCAAAGCATCTAATGTGACAAAATTACTGATTGGTGTAAGAGGAGACATCCCTATACCGTTATAAGTTTCTACATATATGAGACACGCAACACGACATACAAAACAGAAGTATCTGATATGCCCGGTTTTACTGTGCAGTGTATAATAAATAAGACAACAGACTTACTAATTTTAGTTTTAATCCCGAGTATCCTCCTCGTCCCTTCCGATGTGGGAACTTGGATTGTGATATTGCCTCTTTTCCCTTCTTCGAATTTTTCTTGCAGAGGAAATAAAAATAATTTCATTAGTATGTTGGGATAGACAATAAGAACGAAACACAAATTAGAAAAAGCAATTTTTATTCCATACCTTAAATATAGGCGATTCTAGTATATACTTAAGGTATTCGTCCCGGTCTTTTTGGTCCATTACCGTTTCGTACTTTTTGGGGAAAGTTTTTAGTTTGTCCGGTCTTTCCAGGAAGGGTTTTACATGATTATTGTACAATTTCCTTCTGAAGTCCCGCAGTTGAACAACTAGACGCTTCATGACCGCTCGCTTATATTCATGGGGAACCTCATAAGGAAACTGCAATAACAACTAATGTATGTTCATCACAGACTCACAGTTCGACAACAAAAATGACGAATTGATAACCACATATGCATACCAGAATTTCCTCCCACATATTTTGTTTATTTGTTGCAGGGACTTTCTTCCAACATAAATGTTTTATTCCAACCATATCACGGTCCAAATAGCCTAGGTAACTACTGAATTCAATTCTATGGCCACCATCAGAATCCACGTCATCATCCCATTGGTCCTCCTCTGGGGGCACGTTGTAATCATCTTCTGCCATGACAAAAGCTATGTAGGTACGTGCATCTCAGTTAGGAATTTAAGCTTATTTTGGAAAATATTATCTAAACCTAACAGGATAGGAAACATGTGTTACACCTATTTTCTATTATATGAAAAGAAAACAAACATGAACTCATTGATGCATGTAACTTGAAGTTAAAACATCACTGCAACAAACAAAATATCCTCATGAATATTGTGTTATCCACAAAGAGAAAGGTACCGGTTAAACGGTCTTATATAACCTTTTGTTACAAAATCCAAGAGTACTAAAGAACCACATAATGATTATCCATTTTTATCTTGAAGATGATAGTCAAATTGGCCAACCAGCAACATGGTATCATTAAAAGTGGCCACTTAAAATGCAGACGTTACAGGCTCGCCAAGTAATAGAGACTCAAATGATTAAATCTTGAAAAACCTTATATATATATATATATGATTGAAACAACATCGTCGATCAAAGTAGAGTTATATCTAAATCCAACCCAAACAAAAACAAAAACCCGAGAAAACAATTAGCATCGTTAAGTTTTGTAAAACCTAACTAACTAGTAAAGCCTAACTAAGTAACATGAAAGAAAGATCCTTACCTAAATCTTATAATAGTTCATGCATGTAACTTAAGCCTAAAACAGTATTGTTGTAACAAAATAAAATCACATCTCATTGTACAACCCGTGATTGTCATTAACTTGTTCTTTGATACAGCCGAATAAAAACTCTAATCATGCTTTAACTAATAAACCTATAAGATCTAACATCTGATTCCATGAGATCGAATAAAAAATCTAACATTAATTTAATATTCTTTCGATAATGGGTTGTAGAAACAATACCAACAACAAAGATCGAGTCTGAAGAGGTAGGTCCCCTGTAAAGATTAGAGATAATAAAAATAGAATAAAAACCCTAATCATGTTTTAACTAGTAAACCTATAAGAAGTAATAGAATAAAAACCATAATCATGCTTTAACTAGTAAACCTATAAGATCTAACATCTGAGTCCATGAGATCGAATAAAAAATCTAACATCAATTTAATATCCATTCGATAATGGGTTGTAGAAATAATACCAACAACAAAGATCGAGTCTGAAGAGGTAGGTTCCTTGTAAAGATTAGATACAGTAGCAGAATTATGATTTAGAGAGAATGAATCGAGTAATAAAAACTGAAAAAGTAGATCGAACTCATCTTTCTTTTTCTTTTTGGAATTTAGCCAAACCATCAGGCGGGAATTTATTTTCCTTTTGAAATCATCCCACCCAGTAAAATTCATTTTCATCACCCGCCAAACAAAATTTTTTGGTGTTTTTCTTTTTTTATTTCCAAATTATTTGTTGTGTAACCAATATGGTTAGTTTCCTTATTTTATGAGAGAATATATCGTAGACAGTTATGATAAAATTGTTTCCCAAAATTTTCGAAATTTAGTTTCCTATCTCTAACCAACTCGAGAAGAGGCCATACAAAAGAATTACTTTATTTCGAATAATATTTTCCTTAATAATTTTTAAGCTGGGTTGTCTCCTGTATTATTCTTGGTTTAGGGAGGAAACGTATGAATTATTAGTGGCACCTATGTAGGAAACGTGTTATTCTAAACTCATCCATTTTCATGTTCATCATTTCCAGAAAACATAAAAATTCAGCGTGAATCATTCATCACATAAATGTCAACCTATCTGTCAGCGTAAAAAGCATGCATCTAGTGCAGTACTTAAAAAATAAATACAACCACCACTGAAAACAAAATGGTCAGACGAAATGCTTTATATTTAAAAATACGTAAACTAATAGTTCACACATCAAAAACCCTGTTTAAAAAAGCAAAGAACTTGTTAGATGAGTCACGTTCTTTGTCAGATTAGTCTGGTTCTTTGTCAGATTAGTTTGGTTCCTCATTCTCATCCAAATCCACGCAAATATCATTATCATTAACATCGTCGTATAGAAGTACTTTACTTTCAATAGCACTTTACTTGTTCAAACTCGTATTTTTGTTAAAAGTATTGGCAAGGAGATAATAAGATCAGACCTAAAGTGATAAATTGATTCTTATTGTTTACAGGGGGAATAACTGTATGTTTCTACATTTCCTCCGTTATTTCAACTAATTATATTTATTTTTCCTAAAGAATGCACACCTCATAAATAAATAAATTTGCAAGAGTATATTGCATTCTGTAAAGTCTGTGAACTTGTAAATAAGTATCTGATTTATTTCATGATTCCAATACCTAAGTAATAAAAGAATTATTAAACATCACCTTCTTCTAAATGACAAAATTAGCAAACGAAACAAGAAATGAAAAAAACTTTCAAAGCTTCAGCAAAAAAAAATATTAAAGAGCATTTATCCAAAAATCATCAGTTTTTTTCAACATTTTTGATGGTGGTGTCTCTGCATGCAATGGATCAGGTTTTGACATTCTCGACGCGCCAAACCTTGTCTTCCTCTGTTGCCCATCTGAAAGTTGGTATGCCTTCTGCGCAGTTGGTGCATATAACCTTCTCTGCGCCTTTTTAGTCTTCTGGGAAAGCTTTTCAGAGGATGCATGACTCCCCGAATGTGGATTGACTGCTAGGTGCTCCTCATTCAGTTTATCACTGTCCAATTTCTTCTCAAAATCTAAACTGGTTCTGGTTGCTTATGAGGTTTTCCATGCTGTGGAGTTTCCTGCAGCAAGAGATTAAATGCATTATATATATATATATATATATTCTAAATCCAAGGCGAATTCGTCTGTCATGTGTATTCTCAACAAGAGACAGACAGAAGTCATTTTTCCAACAATGTAATAAAGCCAACATCACTGAAGGTCGCGCCATTTTTCACAGATGACGCCCATAATAAAATTCGTAACCAAATATCAATTTTCTAATTTACACTGGCATTCATGTTCCATTTAGGTGTTAATATATTTCTGTCTCGTACTTATTCTTTAATCAAACTGAATACACGATTTATGTAAAAAAATTTATATACTTGATTAACAAAGCAAAAGAGCTAAGAAACTAACCTTGTCATCAGAGATGGAGCAGTCATCTTTCGACCATGCCACAAAACCATATTCAGCTTCCCTTAATAACTTAAACTCACCACTTGGTTCCGTTAACACGAATAATGGATCTATGACCTCCAGAATATTGGCAGCATAAAAGTGTTTAGGAAGCTCTTATCCATGTATTTTCTGGTTAGGCACCGAGGTAAAATACTGCCTCTAGCAACGACGTTTCCCCTATATCCATTCTAAAAGTCGTATTTTGATTTCTGCGGAGATACGGCATATGAACATCATATAAAAACAATATGCTAGAATTAGCAATATAGATTTACGAAGAAAAAAATCAAAAAAAACATACTCCAGTAGATGTCTTAGCCAGAGGTTCTTCCGTAGATGTGCACGACTTCTCTAGAGATATTGAAGGATTTGGTTGGGAATTACTAGTAGAGTTCTTCATAAGATTAGGAGACTGCTTCTTAGATCCATCAGAAGGGTTGCTACGTGCAGGAGTCTTCCGCAGAGAAGTAGTTGGTTGTGAATTACTGGTAGGGTTCTGCATAAGATTAAAAGAGTTATTAGTTACTTTTGAAAGTTACACATATTTCTCTTTTTCTAGATTCTTTAATTTACACTTGGATCGGTGATTCATATAATTGATAAACTGGCTTATGTATATTCGACTTAAAAATCAAACAAGCCAAGCAACTAACCTTCTTAGCAGGCTCGGTAAGATTAACACCATACTTTGGCCAAGGAATCGCTTTTCCAAGAGTTTGTCCTAATGTTTCCATACCATCAAATCGTACGGGTAGACAGAAATTCGTTTTTATTACTTCCTCAATCGGGATTTTGTGGCAATCAACCTCCACCCCATCCTTTCCATGTAATTGTTGTTTTCCTGCTAACAGAAAATCTCTACCTCTAGCAAGGACATTCGCCTTAGACTCGTCAAAAACATAGCACCTTTTACCCTGCGGAAATATATGGCATATGAACATCTTCAAGCGAAAACTTCAAAGCAAATTTGAGATTTAAAATGCATATAAAAATAAAACAGATACCGGATGAACTGCTGCAGTTTTCGTGATCTCAGATTTGCTCCGATTAAATGTAGCTTTTGATGTCACATCCAGAGTATGTTTCCCCGAATTTTGTTGAGTTACCTGCAGCAGTAGAGTAATATTCCATATTCGGGTAACAAATATACCAAATTTCACCGTGAATGCGAAGACACTGATGAATTGAATAGGTAACAAATATACAAGGTTCTCCAAAATATACCCTAGCATCCGTGATTCATATAGTTGATAGCATATTTCAGACCCATATGGTCTTAAGATCATGTAACTGGTTTAAAACACATACCTTCGGAACTTTTTCAGATATTGCGATACGAGATGGGATTCTGTTGAGTAGAGTCGTTGATTTCACAGCCTCGGAATATTTTGGTTGACTTACCTGCATCAGAAACTTGAAATGAAAGTTGTACCTTCTTTTTGCAGTGAAACCATTTAAGCACAATGCACAACTGACTCACAATCAAGTAGCTAAACACATATCTCGTTCTAAAATAAACACTAACGTTCGTGATTCATATAGCTGATAACATATTCGTCTCTTATCTCAAACAAGATACATATATAAAACTGGTTTGTGTAAAAACATATCCAATGAGTTAATAAATAAAACAAGCCAAGCAACCAACCTTTTGATCCAAGATGGTTTGATTTGATGGCCAACTAATTTCAGCATCACCAACATCTCTTAAAGTTTTTAACCCAGGTTTGCCAAAGGGTAATTTGATGGTTTCATTGAGTACTTCACTAACCCGGATGCCATAGCATGTAGCTGAACCCGTCACTCCTGACTTCATTTTAGAGAGTATCTTCTTTGTAGAGTAAGCTCTACCAAAGGCAACAATGTTGTCCTTTTCTCCAGAACAAATTTTGCATCCTATGCCCTGCAGAAACACAAGGCGCATGAGAGATAGTGAATGGAAGATTAAAAATTTAAGTGCGTTGGAAAACCATATATCAATGTTATTTTCAGATGCCACATTCTGAGATTCCCCCGTGGATGGAGGAGATGGAGACTTCTTTTTTGATACTAAAGACAACGGGGATTCAGTATAAACGGTCGGTGTTTTAGTACAATGAGAGTCCCGCTTCGTGGACTCTTTGATTCTTTCAGATAACTTCTGCGGACCGGATTTCCTATGTTTTTTTGGAAGTTGCTTAACTGATTCCGGACCTATGTTATTCTTAGATGGATTGGAGGCGTTGCTAGGTCCTGCATCCTGTGACTGTAGTTCAACACATTGTTTGGAAAAATCAGATATTGTCTTCCAGGTTTTTTAAAAAAAATTTAAAAAATCTAAACAAAACTCAGTTCACTTACCTCTCCTCCAGACTTGCTGATATTGTTTCCCACAATTTTAGCAATGTCGTGACCTTGAGATAACAAGTTATCTATTAATCTCTGATACGCATTTTCAGTAGACTCTAATTCTTTCTCCTTAGCTTTCATCTTTTCACGCAGTTCATCATTCTCTTTCGAGTGTCTTGGTTTTCTTCCATTTGGAAAGTAAAGTCTTGCCGTCACTCCAAAGCCAGCCCCCTTGACACGTCCACCCTTATCTGGGACGATCACAACTGTTATGGCATCCTCGTTATAACCAACCTTTAGAGTTCCCTCTTGAATCATCTTCCGCTTCTCTACCTGTTAAAATAATGTGTTAAATTCTGATATAAACTTTGCGCACTTACTTTGGTTAAAAACATGAGGAATGTAAAGTTTCTGTTTTCTCACAACTTCAGTTGTCTTCTCTCTGACAAATTTGTCTGGTACGATTCCGTCTTTGTTTTCGCCTGCTTTTTCCCACATGAAGCACTGGTCTTCAAGATCTTCTTCGGAAACCTTTCCCTCTTTGACCTAGTAGTTACCAGAAACAAGTAAGGATTTACATCCACATAGATATTATCTGTGTAAAACAGAAAACCTATTCCAAAGCATCTAATGTGACAAAATTACAGATTGAAGTAAGAGGACACATCACTATACCGTTATAAGTTTCTGCATATATGAGACACGCAACACGACATACAAAATAGAAGTATCTGATATGCCCGGTTTTACTGTGCAGTGTATAATAAATAAGACAACATACTTACTAATTTTAGTTTTAATTCCGAGTATCCTCCTCGTCCCGTCCGATGTGGGAACTTGGATTGTGATATTTCCTCTTTTCCTTCTCCGAGTTTTTCTTGCAGAGGAAATAAAAATAATTTCATTAGTATGCTAGGATAGACAATAAGAACGAAACATAAATTAGAAAAAGCAATGTGTATTCCATACCTTAAATATAGGCGATTCTAGTACATACTTAAGGTATTCGTCCCAGTCTTCTTGGTCCATTACCGTTTGTACTTTTTGGGGAAAGTTTTTAGTTTGTTCGGTCTTTCCAGGAAGGGTTTTACATGATTATTGTAAAATTTCCTTCTGAAGTCCCGCAGTTGAACGGGTAGACGCTTCATGACCGCTTGCTTATATTCATGGGGCACCTCATAATGAAACTGCAATAATAACTAATGTATGTTTATCACAGACTCACAGTTAGACAACAAAATCGATGAATTGATAACCGCATATGCGTACCAGAATTTTCTCCCACATATTTTGTCTTGTTGTTGCAGGGACTTCCTTCCAACATAAATGTTTTATGCCAACCATATCACGGGCCAAATAGCCTAGGTAACTACTGAATTCAATTCTATGGCCACCAATAGGCCGGAACATTTTGTCAAATTCAATATCCCTTTTTTTGGCTTCTTTATTCGAGAAGTCTTTATGCAGCTTCAACATTCTTGTCATTCCCCTCTCTTTTCTGGTCTCTTCTGTAGAGTCTCCCTGTTGTGGATGCTTTTCTGCTTCTGGAGCATTTTTCCAATTCTTTTTCTTCTAACACTTCGAGATCTTCATTTTCAGAATCGTCTGACTCTGGAAATAACCGAGGCAAAATATGAAACCATGTGATGTTTAAGTAGAAACAAGTAAGTACAAGATTTCGAACATTACCTGTTAATTCTTCAAATCTATCAGTGGGGACCATATCTTCATCATCACCGCTATCTGATTGTACAATGTCATATTGACTCTCATCCAACTCCATACTTTCTTCATCAGAATCCACCTCATCATCCTATTGGTCCTCCTATGGGGTCATGTTGTAATCATCATCTTCTCCCATGACAAAAGTTGTGTAGGTACTTGCATCTCAACTAGGAGTTTGAGCTTATTTTTTAAAATATTAGCTAAACCTAACATGATAGGAAACATGTGTTACACCTATTTTCTATTATATGTAAAGAAAACAAACATGAACTCATTGATACATGTAACTTGAGGCTAAAACATCAATGCAACACACAAAATATCCTCATGAATATTGTGTTATACACGACGCGAAAGGTACCTTTTGTTACGAAATCCAAGAGTACTAAAGCACCACATAATGATTATCCATTTTTAGCTTGAAGATTATAGTCAAATTAGCCAACCAGCAACATGGTATCATTAAAAGTGGCAACTTAAAATGCAGACGTTACAGGCTCGCCAAGTAACAGAGACTCATTCGATAATGGGTTGTATAAATAATACCAACAACAAAGATCGAGTCTTAAGAGGTAGGTTCCGCGTAAAGATTAGAGATAGTAAAAATAGAATAAAAACCCTAATCATGCTTTACCTAGTAAACCTATAAGAAGTAACAAAATAAAAACCCTAATCATGCTTTAACTAGTAAACCTATAAGATCTAACATCTGATTCCATGAGATCGAATAAAAAATCTAACATCAATTTAGTATTCATTCGATAATGGGTTGTAGAAATAATACCAACAACAAAGATCGAGTCTGAAGAGGTAAATTCCTTGTAAATATTAGAGACAGTAGCAGAATTATGATTTCATATAGAGAATGAATCGAGTAATAAAAACTGAAAAAAGTAGATCGAACTCATCTTTTTTTTTTTGGTATTTAACCAAACCATCAGGCGGGAATTGGTTTTCCCAAAATTTTCAAAATTTAGTTTCCTATCTCTAACCAACTCGAGCAGAGGCCATAGAAAAAAATTACTTTCCTATTTCGAATAATATTTTTCTTAAATTTTTAAGCTGGGTTGTCTCCTGTATTATTCTTGGTTTAGGGAGGAAACGTATGAATTATTAGTGGAACCTATGTAGGAAGCGTATTATTCTAATGATACAGTAAGCTACTAAAGATAAATAAACTAAACCCATCCATTTTCATGTTCATCATTTCCAGAAAACATAAAAATTCAGCGTGAATCATTCATCACATAAATGTCAACCTATCTATCAGCGTAAGAAGCATGCATCTAGTGCAGTACTTAAAAAATACGTAAACTAAAAGTTCACACATCAAAAATCCTGTTTAAAAAAGCAAAGAACTTGTTAGATGAGTCAGGTTCTTTGTCAGATTAGTCTGGTTCCTCATTCTCATCCAAATCCATGCAAAAATCATTATCATTAACATCGTCGTATAGCAGTACTTTACTTTCAATAGCACTTTACTTGTTCAAACTCGTATTTTTGTTAAAAGTATTGGCAAGGAGATAATAAGATCAGACCTAAAGGATAAATTGATTTTTATTGTTTACAGGTGGGGACAACTTTATGTTTCTACATTTCCTCCGTTATTTCAGCTAATTATATTTATTTTTCCTAAAGAATGCACACCTCATAAATAAATAAATTTGCAAGAGTATATTGCATTATGTAAAGCTTGTGAACTTGTAATTAATTATCTGATTTATTTCATGATTCCAATACCTAAATAATAAAAGAATTTTTAAACATCACCTTCTTCTAAATGAAAAAATTAGCAAACGAAACAAGAAATGAAAAAAAACTTTCAAAGCGTCCACAAAAATAAATCGATAAATCAAACCGTATCATCAAAAAAAAAAACAAATCAAATGAACCATCCTCTATATTCAAACGGTTCTTCTCGCAATGAACTTGATCACTCCAACCAGCTGGCTTGGGCGGCTTGTTATCCTCAGATTTGGCATTTTCTGCTTCATCAGGCTCCACATGCTTGTTAAGATCATGCTTGTTAAATTTTGGATCCTCTGCCATGTCCGGAACATCGGGATCTTCATCAATAATAGAAGCAGGAGCATCATCATTCACAGTAGGAACATCAGCATAAGTAGGAACATCGACATTCTCAATACTACTGATTGCAGCGTCCAGAGGAACACCATGAATAACATCAGCATAAATAGTAACATCATCAGTGTCAACACTACTGACAACATAACTAATTACAACGTTGAGAGGAACACCAGGAACAATAGTTACTCCTTCCACAGTAATGATAATCCTCAACTTACGAGGATCAACCATCAGTCGAGGACATTTTTGGATCCTTTCTTCAGTTTCATCTCTACAATCCCTCTTAGCAGAACTCATTTTCCTCTTAATACTCTATGTCAATTTTTTTCTATGCTTGGTGGAATTTATATACCCTAATTTTTTAGGTTTTCCATCATTATCTTAAAACACCTATTCTTTGGTATTCACCGAATATTGTAGTATGGAACGAATATTTTTTATCTAATTTCCTTTTTAATCTAATATACATTACGAACATAATAAATAATATACGCGATCTCATGAGATATGGAATGAATATTTTCATATTTATCCAATTTCTTTTTAATTTAATATACGCGATCTCTTAGGAAATACCCAAATAATTTTTCTACTTTTTAACTAATTACCTAGGTCGGTTGGGGTGGGCCGGCCGGCTTGACCATAGGTGTAAAGCAAAAAAAGGAAAAAAACAAAGATTGTCTAGTTAACAATGACCTAACATTTAACAGCAACACTATATACATAGAAAAAAAATCCAAACGCCAAAAAAAAAAGGAACCGTCTTGCTAGTCATGATGTTACTACTAGAATAAACAATTTTATTTTTCATAGGCTTGATGTAGTGATTCAAAAAGGTGTTGGTGCCCAGCTTGTTGCTAGGATACCAACCATTTCCCTTGTGACGATTGATTATTTTTCTAATGAAGTTGCCCCGTGTGGCCTTTTGTTTAATACAAGAAAGAAAAGTGATAACCCAAGTAATAAATTCTACATTTCAGCATAGAAAAAATACTATGCCAAAAAAAAAAAATCACAACTACAAGAAAAAAAGCTGCATAGATAATCCAAGGAATGTGTTAGCGGCATGGACATCATGAGTACACGTTTCCGGTTTTCCACCAAAATTCTTCTACGAGACAGCGCTGCTCATGTGAGGAATAATTGCAACCCTTGTTTCCCACCGTAGTTCCCCCTAAATTTCCGTCCAAGTTCTGGTGAGTGTATCATAACGCAATAAACGCCTATTCTTCCAAAATAAGAGGTTCTTTTTATTTACAAAGGCTATCGGGTTATAAGTCGGCCATTCATCATCTTCAAAGTAAATGCTTATCTTATAATTCCAATTCCATTTCCCGTCGGGTGCCCATGTATGATATTTTCATCGGAAATGGGAGCCCAGAAATCTATCCGGGGGCGATCAATCCCTCATGGATGTAGTAAAATAAAATGCGAACTCTGAACATGACCATCCCAAGTGATGGTTAAGTATCTATCCAAAATTCACTCCCAGGAATATGATGCGGGGGTGGCGAATGTTTATGGAACGTCTCAGTTTCCAAATTGAAAGATATTATGCCAATATCCCGCTGACGGCAATCCTTTCAAAAATACAACCATGTGCTTACACACCTGAACTCCGAAAAGTATAAGGAATCTCCTTTGCTATGTTCCTCCATCCCCTCTTGTCTCCTAGAGTGTGTGCTTGAACTTTACCATCCATGTGAATTCGAACTACCCTGTACTCATTGGTACGTTGACAGCGGCCGAAACCCCCTATTATGTTGTATCGTGGATACCACGAAAGTACTGGATCTGGTGCAATTGGGATGCATAGTTATGGGAGATGGAGGTGCTCACCAGTTTCTGGATTCATAATATATGCAAGATCTTGTATGTCGTGGTGTGAAACATAAAAACATACCATACCATTGAAAGATCCAAATATTGGGTGCAATATAATCCAATCAACATGGGTTCCATCATTCCGGACGTCGTCGTTGTTGGTTGTTACGATCCGGCTGAAATCTTCCTTTCTATAAAAGGGTTGGGTAACTTTATCTTTCCCCACTATTGGTGTGACACCAAAAAATAATCCAATTCTTTTGTCCCTAAGGAGAGTATTCCATTCTTTGCATACACATTTACTTGCTAAAACGCTTTCTGCAGTTTGGATGCGCTGAAGTATCTCGGTAGTTAATTCCGGCAACATATCCATCACTATTATACTGATGAAAGATTATCAAATATTCTTTTACAAGCTTTTAGGATTTTGTTATTGTAGAATGCTACAAGAAGATACGAGTAAAGCTTATAATATATATATATATATATATAGACGACTAATTTTTTTAGGTTTTCCATCTTAAATCACTATTCTTTGGTATTTACACCGAAAATATCAATTTCCATATTACTAAAAAATGAGATATTGTAGCAATATAATGAGATATGGAATGAATATTTTTATGTTTATCTAATTGCCTTTTTAATCTAATATACATTCCGAACATAAAAAACTAAAATAAATCATGATCTCTTAAGAAATACCCAAATAATTTTTCTACTTTTCGACTAATTACCTCGGTCGGTTGGAGTGGCCCGGACGGCTGGACCATAGGTGTAACGGAAAGAAAAGGAAAAAACGAAAGGTGGGCTAGTTAAACAATGACCCAAACTAATTAAATTGTACATTTCAACATAGAAAATAATCCAAACACCAAAAAAAAAAAAAACTACAAGAAAAAAGCTACATAGGAATAATTTGTACATAAAAAAAATCCAAATACCAAAAAATAAAAAAAAACACCACAACTACAAGAAAAAAAAAGCTACATAGATAACCCAAGGAATGTGTTAGTGGCATGGACATCATGAGTACATGTTTCCGATTGTCCACCAAAATTCTTCAACGATACATCGCTCCTCATATGAGTAATAATTGCAACCCTGCTTGTTTCCCACAATAGTGTCCCCCAAATTTCCGTCCAAGTTCCGGTGAGTGCATTTTAACGCAATAAACACCCATTCTGCCACAATAGGAGGTCCCTGTTTTTTCCAAAAGCTATCGGGTAATAGGTCGGCCACCCTTCATCCTCATCCTTTTCCAAGAAAATGATTTTCTTATGATTCCAATTCCATTCCCCGCCAGGTGCCCATGTATGTTTTTTTGGAAATGGGTGCCCAGAAATCTATCAGGGGCTGATTAATCCCCTCATCATAGGCGTCATGGATGTAGTAAAATAAAAGGCGAACTTCGAACATAAACATCCCAAGTGATGGGAATTCACTCCCAGGAATATGATGCGGGGGTCGCGAATGTTGATGAAATGTCTCACTTTCCAAATTGAAAGAAACTGACAACAATCCGTCGAAAAAATACAACCATGTGTGTACACACCTGAACTCCGAAAAGTAGAAGGAATCTTCTCTGCTATGTTCCTCCATCCCTTTTTGTCTCCTAGAGTGTGTATTTGAACTTTACCATCCATGTGAATTCGAACAACCTTGTACTCATTGGTACATTGACAGTAGCCGAAACCCCCAATTACATTGTATCGTGGATACCACGAAAGTACTTGATCTCGTGCAATTGGGATGCATAGTTGTGGCAGATGTAGGTGCTCCCCAGTTTCTGGATTCATAACATATATAGGATCTTGTATGTCGTAGCGTGAAACATAAAAACATACCAGACCATTGCAAGATCCAACTATTGGGTGCAACTTAGTCAAATCTTCATGGGTTCCATCATTCTGGGCGTCGTGATTGTTGGATGTTGCGATCGGGCTGAAATCTTCCTCTCTATAAAAGAGTTGAGTAACTTCTTTCCCTATTCTCGGTGTGACACCAAAAAGGAGTCCAATTCTTTTGTCCCCGAGGATAGTATTCCACTCTTTGGAAACACATTTGCTTGCTAAAATGCTTTCTGCAGTTTGGAGGTGCTGTAGTATCTTGGTAGTTAATTCCGGCAACATATCCATCACTATAATACTCATGAAAGATTATAAAAAAAAACTTTTTTACAAGCTTTTAGGATTTTCTTAATATTGTAGAATGCTTCAAGCAGGTACGAGTAAACCTTATATAGACATCCAATACACCTGTTGGCGAATGGTCGCATCCTTTATGGGCAGGCATTATTTGAATGGTCGCGTCCTTAATTAGTAGAAAAGTAACGCATATTTGCACGTTATATTATAAGCGGTTATAGATTAAACCTATAACTGGATTTTTATTTAAATGAGAACAAAATCTAAAGGATAACCATTACGTCATGAAGTAGGTCTGAAAGGACATGACATTTTAGTAGGGTGTTATAATTTCTTTGAATTCAACCGTTGCACGCGTCTCTTGGGAATAGGTCTGAGAAGAAAAAAAAAAGATAATAAATGTGAGAGGAATTAGGGATTATATTCATTATTTTCCAGAGAGATAAAAAAATCCAAGAGAGGAGAAGAAGAAAAAAAGTTTCAGAGATAACAATGACTCTGAATAACACAAAAAAGGGAGTGGTTCCAAACCATCAAAAGGCAAGACCCCAATGACAGCGGAAGAAGTTGATAAGGAGGAGTGCTTGAAGAGAAAGGAAGTGATGATGAGGTTCAAATTAGCAGTATGTGAAATGAATTTGGAGCAACTAGAGAAAGCAGAGTACCATATATTGAAAGCAATAAGATTGAATAAAAAGAAGAAGAAAGAAGAGGCGAGGAATATGAGAGAAGAGGAAGAAGTGGGTTTGCAGAACAATAACCAAGACGATGATATGGATATGTTCTGGAATGAGTTTGATCATGCAAAATCAGTATGTGAGGCAGAAAATGAAGAGACAAAAAAGAGAAGCATAGAGAAAGTAAAAGATGAAGAATACCCAGCATAATTTTTGCAGTTGTTGCAGAAAAGGGAAAGGAGAGAAGGTGTGTTTTTAATGAGAAGGATTAGGGCTAGAAGGGCATCAATTTATGCTGGAAGATATAAGGATTATACATACCACCCTGTGAATGAAGTCAGTGTAGAGGATGAGTATCAGGTGTACCTATCACGAACATCACATGAAAATGAGGTCATACTCAACATAGTGACTGATATGGAATCGGAGAGGGAAAGGTCGGATTACGACTCCGAGTGATGGCCGGAAACAGTTAAGAGTCGACTCTATCAATTCCAATTTTCGTATAGCTAGTGGATTTTTTGGGTTAAGTTGCTTTAATGGAAATGATGATACGTACAGAGAACAAATGGTTACACAAGTTAGTATTTTGAATAAAAAGGTATCGTCAAAGTATAGAGAAAAATTGGAATTAAGAGGGGTCTAACAAGATATTATGGACGACTGAATCTTGTTTTGTTTTTTGGAATCTACGTTTCAGATTTAGGATTAATTTTCATGTTTTTTTTTAATGTTAATGACTGTTTTGATGTTAATGACTGAATGGTGTTGGACTTGATTAATGAATTTCGGATTTAGGATTAATTTTCTTGTTTAATGACCGTTTTCTTGTGTATGATTGAATGGTTTTGGAGTTGTTGGTTGCATTGTCAAACTGAATCTATGATTAAAGAACTGGATACATAGAAAGTATAAGTTTTGAATACGAATGACTACTTTGAAAAATCACGCATAATAGCAGAAACTAGCTGCGATTCTCATTACAGCTACTTATGCACCAATTCAGTAATGCTTACCTCTTGGAATTAGAATACATATCACAACAACATCTTAATACAACAACTTTGATTGATTATAGAAAACAGGAACTATCCTAAAAATACGAAAGTGTATTTACCACTACAAATACGGGATAATGGTACCTTAACTTATGTATCTCTCTTTTTGCCCCTACATTTTTATGTTAAGCAAATTAGGTGTTTGGTATTACTTACCTCCTTACAAGTACATCAAATATTTCAGTTTCCATATCACTATAAATATGGCAGAAAATAGATAATGAGATATGTATATGGAATGAATATTTGATCTTTATCTAATTTCTTTTTTAATCGGATGTAGTTTCTGAACATACAAAACTTAATAAATAAATAAAAATTCGGCCACCATATCTAATTGTCAACACAAGGAATTTTTCTTCTCCTGCGAATCGCTCTTCCTTTTCGATCAAAATGAACTGCACAAAATATTGCTACCAATTTATTGCTATGGGTCCTAAAACTGTTGAGTACATTTCATTAAGAAGAACCCTACAAGAAGATTTTAAGATCTCAGACTACGATGTACGATTTCTTCAGCCTAGACTCGACGTGTTCATAATCTGCATGAGGAAGCATGCAGATTATTGGCGTTTGCGTGAGATTAATGCATTTGCTGTCGATGAGCATTGTGTGTAATTGGTGCATGGGGAGAGTAGATGTTGTTGTACCTTTGATCGTGATTTTTTTGGTCTCCAACAACAGGTGAATATACTTCAAGAGCGAGTTGATCGGCTTCAAGATCAATTTTTTCGTGATATTAACGACTACTAGGACATGGCATTTTGAAGTTCATGATTCAAAAAGAGACTAGATTGCCAAAATAGATTTATTATTGATCAGTATTTCTTGTATTTCTTAGTTATTTATTAATAAAAAAGACGTAATAACAAAATTCTGGAAATTAAAATGATGTGTTACATGTCTCTAATTTGTTTTTCCCATTTATGTTCTGGTTTTGTGTTTTGGTGTCAAACACCAGTTTCAAATCTATAATTCGTCTATCAAAAGAATCTCGCCACGTAATCAACATTTTTTTTTCCACTTATCAAATTCCCATCAGTTACAAAATATTTTCATTCGTTTGCATTTTCAAGAATATCATCATTGATTTATTTATCAATCAGTTATACCTTTTGCATCTAAAATTCTCACTTCTTTTTACATTTTTCTTCTCTCGGATTTAGTTTTATGTTTCCCTGTAGATTCGCAAAATTTATAACCAACTAAAATAGAGAAATGCCTCCCTCTATACCAAATTGACCAACATAAAAAGAAAGTCCTCCTCTAAACTCGTCGGGAATATTTTTAAAAGCATCAACTCCATTAAATAAAAACACCAACCATTATTACCCAAAATAAGACCAAGTTCGATTCTTCAAATTTCAAAAACAACTTTTAGTCCAGACAAGATAAGAAAAAAAAATCAAAGATGAGAAATAGTACTATTAAATATATATATATATATATATGAAACACTAAACTACATTACTCCGATCAAAACAAAAACACTACACACGGAATATGTTTGTGGCATGGACTTCGTCAGTACATGTTTCCGATTGTCCTCCAAAATTTCTCAATGAGACGACGCTCCTCATGTGAGGAATAACTCTAACCTTTACCGTCCACCTTGTCTCCCTAATTTCTGTCAAAGTTTTGGTGAGTTCATTATGATACGCTAAACAGCGGTTGTTTTGCAATAGGATGTCGTTGTTATTTCCCAAGGCTATCAGCATATAATGCGGCCACCATGGACTCAAAGGCTCTTCCAAGAAAATTCTCCTCTTAAGTACCCAATTCCATTCTACACCGGGTGCCCGTGCATGAATATGATTATCGGAAATGGGTGCCCAAAAATCAATCCGGATATCATAAATATCGTGAATGTTGTAAAATAAAAGGCGAACTCCAGAAAAGACCATTCCAATTCTTGGAATACTAAAACCACCATTCTCATAAATATGATACGGGGGTGGCGAATATGACTGGAATGTCTCATTGTCCAAATTGAAAGATACTATCTGATCATTGTTATAAATATAATGATTTATCCAAAAAATACAACCATGTGCATACACACCTGAATCCCGGAAAGTAAAAGGAAATTCCCTGATGTTCCTCCATCCCCTGTTGTCTCCTAGTGTGTGTACGTCAACTTTACCGCCCACTTGAATTCGAACTAATTTGTATTCACCGGTATGTTCACAGTAGCCGAAACCCCCTACGACGTATCGTGGATCCCAACTAATTTGTGGCATTGGCGTTGGATCGCATATTTGTGGCAGATCGAGGTGCTCACCCGTTTATGGATTCATAATATAAATAGGATCTTGTATGCCGTGGTGTGAAACATAAAAACATACCATACCATTAAAAGATCCAAAGATTGGGTGTGACATGTTTTCATCATAGGATTGGATAATATTTCAGGTACCATTGTTTCCAAATAACATCTTATTGAAATCTCCCATCATCGTGTAGTAATCTTCCTCCTCAATTTGTTCTCTGTAGACGAGTTGCGTAACATTTTCTTCTCTCACTTTTTTTAGTGAAAACGAAAAGGAGTCCAATTCTTTTGTCTGCAAGGACAGAATTCCACTCTTTGCATACACATTTGCTTGCCAAAATAATTTCTGTACTTGGGAGGAGGTGTAGTATCTCGGGAGTTAAATCCGGTAATATTTCCATTACTATTACTGGTGATATACTTTTTTTTAAATGTACAAATATTTAGGATTTTGTTTTTGTTGAATGCTATTAGCAGATAGGAGTTAAGCTTATATACACATCCAATGGATGCAATATGTGTACCCACACAACACACCTGTTGGAATTTTCACATCTTTTGGGGTTTAAAAACGTATCACGTCTTTTGGGGTTTCAAAATATATTCGGTTAAAGGGGTGCGAACCATTACACAGTTTGGTCAATGGTCGCATCCGTAATCAACATGCTTTCTTTAAAAATTCATGATCCAAACAAGAAACGGATATTTTCACGTGTTTGTGTGAGATTTATTCCAGTTTATCAACATTCTATTTATGTGTCCATTGAAAAATTTAAAAATTAGGGTTATGAACATAGTATATTAATCTTTTGACTTTTGAAAATTCCTTCAAAAGAAAAAAATAATCTTTTGAAGAAAAAAAATGATCCCGATATATATTGCTATTGCCAATCATAGCTGTAATTTATGGTGTTGACCAATATATGAAAGCCAGAGGTAATTTGGGCATGTTATAGCGCTTGGATGGACGGAATTGTAGCGCATGGCATTGAGTAGGTGTGAATTACCGAGGGAATTACACCAAAAATAGAAATTTGTTCAGAGAAGATTAGGCATGGAGAATTATGGAGAGAGATACTTCAGATACCTACATATTTGGCAAGAGTGTAGCAAATGCATGCACATTAGCGAAGAGTACATGATTACAATCTACTGTAAGATAAAGCATATACCCCATATACTCAATCAACATGGTTGTGTTTACGCAATTTTTTCGTGCTATTTTTCCGTATTTAGATAAATCATACATATACTAAAATCAATGTGGTGTTGTACGCGTATATGAGCATATATTTATCGATATGGAAACTGTTATATTTTGTTTATTTGAGTGATATGCGGAATACAACTAAATTGGGTAATTGGAGATAATGCTCCTAACCTAGAAAAAATTATGGTTTTTTCAATACATATATGTATATATATATACCACACCAGCATAAAAGATAAATTGATATATTAGAGGAAGAAAATGAGTTCCAATAAGAGGATTAAAACAACTCCAAGGATAGTGTGGGTGGGGAGAAACGAGTCGCTGGTTTTTTAGGAAATGAGGGAATCACCATGCGATGAAGATTCCTCGAACCAACCAAACTTCTCAACCTTACACAGATGCACTGCAAAGGGAGTGCTTAGATTCGAGAGATCAATCTGTAGGACTTCGGCCTAAACCAAGTCAATGGCCATTCCAGAGTCAATTCGGTCGTAAATAGGGAAATGGAATTGATCTGTAGGAGGGAAGCTGAGAATTGTGTGGGATCAATGATGATCAAGGATTGTGGATCTGTTGAAGGTTTCTGCAATTTTTGGTGAACTGCTGAAGTTGAGTTCTGTGAATAAGCTTTAATCGAGTTGTTTGACGGATGATGATTCCTTATCGGTTATCCTCGATTTAGACTTATTTATATTGCAAGAATGATGAACACCCTGATCCATGTATGTGTGACGGTTTCTTGAGTGAAAGAGTGGGAAAGTGGGAGATCATGGTGAAACCAGTTCCAGGTCGTGCGGATACTTGGTTGATCATTCACCCACTACTTTGCTAGCTCCTTCAACCGTTGACACGACTTACTCAGATTTCTCGTTATGGATGAATCCACGTGTTGTAGGCCGCCAGACCAAAACCCTAAGTGATATCCCCCATTTGTGACGTGATTGATGTCTCACAAATCGTGGAGTCTGCATGAGAGACGTGCATTTAATTAGTCACGTTGACCAATGATTTTAGGTTTTTTTAAATTGAGCATGAATGACGAAATTGCTCAGTGGAACATTCGAGTAACTGAGCAAGTGTTGCTCGACGAATTACTGGATATTGATGGTTGGACCAATATTCAAGCAATTGAGCAAGTATTGCGAATTACTGAATATTGATAGTTGGGAAATTGAGCAAGTATTTCTCAATTCGACGAATTATTGAATATTGATAGTTGAATCAATATTTGAGCAACTGAGCAATTTCTCAATTTGACGGATTACTGAAAAATTACTGAATATTGATAATTGGATCAACATTCGAGTAACTAAGCAAGTATTTCTCATTTTAGAAAATTACTGATAATTTATTGAATTTTGATGGACTGAGAAAGTATTGCTCAATTCAGCAAATTATTTAGGGATGTCGTGACCCAGTAAAAATATTAATTAAAAATATTGGTAGATTACCAAATATTATATAATTAATCCGCGTGTTTTTTGTGGATCAACATAAATTTATTCAGTGTGTGAACATGCTCAGAATGATAATTTGTTGAGCGTTTGTTCGAAACTCTAAATTTTGATCGATTGCTCATTAATTGACGGATTGCTGAAAATAGGTCATGAGCCAAGGAGGGACCGACCACAAGGGACTACGGACGCCCATATGATGCCCAATTGCTCGAGTGAGCGTACACCAGGGTCCGAGTTGACCGGTTGGTGAAGGAATGACGATTAAATGTTGGTTTCATCATTTATTGGAATAGTGCTCGATTGAGCATTAGGTGATAAAACCTAATTATGAAAAAGTGAGGGATCGGCCAAGAAGGCATGGAACCGGCCCTGGAGGGTGTGGGACCGGCTGATGGTCGATTGAGAAAATCCCAAGTTGTTTGGAAAGAGCTTGGACCCAATATGAGTAATTGCGCAAATTAGGTCAAAATTAGGAAAACGTGTGGGAATGGCTTCGTGCAAGCCTTGGGGCTTGGTCGGTCAAGGTATCATGCCCGTGTCTTCATAATGCCCGTGTCTCAGTTATGAGAGTTTCAGCATTTTCTGATGTGCGTTTGAGCAATATTTCAGGTTTTCAGAAGAGTTCGATCTTTGACTGAAATCCTCGTTTTTGCTCGAATGAGCAAGTATGCTCGTTTGATCAATATTTTGTGAATATTAAAATAATAATATTTTAATATATTTTTCGTGAGTAGCTTAGTCGGTCATGTGACCATGTTGACTTTTTTCTTTTTTATGATTTGTGCAACATTTGAGAAAATATGGAGAAACCATGATTTTTGCTAAAACTGGGGAGTTTCACAAGATGAGAAAAATAACAATTTATGAAAGATTAGGGATTGCAAGGTGTGGGACCGGCCACGTCTAGGGCATGGCTGGCCGGCTAAGTTGCCCGGTCCCGCAACACCTTTCCCTATTTTGTATTATTATTTGTTGTGAAACTACACAAAATTGGGGAAACCATGAAAATATGGAGAAACCATGAGTTTTGCTCAAACAAGGAAAGTTGCTGGAATAGAGAAGTCTTCATGAGTTTAGGAAAACAACAAAAATAAGGAAAAATAATGGAGGAAGCATGGGACCGGCCACGGCTAGAGCACGGCCGGCCGGCCGATGGGCCCGGTCCATGGGCGCTTCTCCATTATTTTAATATTATTATTTTCTCTCTCCTGTTTTTTGCGGGATTCCTCATTTGTCCATATTTTGGATGCGCGTTCGCTCATTTGGGTGCTCGTTCGTGCATCATTGTCGAGTACACTTGCACCATTTTATGGGGCTTACTCAGTGGTAGTCCAGATGCCCGATTTTTGAGTATTTATTACTAATTTATGAAATTCAGCGGAGAATGATTCATGAAACTGAGTAATAAAAGTGAGTAGTTTTTTATTATCAATACATAGGATCACCCGTGGATTCGACCATGAATTCGGAATAATAAAATAGGCATTACCATTCCATGGGATCGTGGATTCGACCATGAAATCAGAGTAATAAAATAAGTGGTGATATTACCATTTCATGAGACCAGCCGTGGGTTCGACCATGAAATCGGAGTAATATCTATTACCATTTCATGAGATCAGCCGTGGATTCGATCATGAAATCGGAGTAATACATTTATCTATTACTATTTCGATCATGAAATAGGAGTAATGAGATACGATAGATTATCTTCTAGGAATTCAGTGGTGAATGTCACGGTAGAATTTAATCTCTTGTGTATAGTCAGTGAATCAGCAAGTGTTGCCGATGCCCTTAAGACGTTATTGCTCTCAATCTTACGGAAAACAGTCTGGGTCTATACACAGTCTCTCTACATAGTCAGGGAACAATGAGTATCACCGACGTCCTGAAGGCGTTATTGCTCTCAATCTTACGGAGAACCGCCCAATCGTTTTTCTATGTAGAGGCATGTACCTCTATATAGTCAGGGAACAACGAGTGTCACCGACGTCCTGAAGGCGTTTTGTCCTCTCAACAAACAATTATGTATGGAGAACCGCCCAATCTTTCTTCTACATAGAGGGATACGATGAAATGCAAAGCATCGAACGCTCAGCAAGTGGGAGGCCTTTCGAGAATCATATTCATCGTGGCTCTGAGAGGTACTCGATCAGAGATTGTGAAAACGGTTCACGGATCGTAAAATATGAATCGTCACATGCGTTCCTGAATCCAGGTCAGAAACATGCAGTATCATGATTTTACGATTTTGAGCCTTGTCGAAAATCCACCATCAACAGATAGTAATGGCTATACCTAGAAAGATAAGGATCACCATAACTATTGATGGCGTGTGTAAGGTTCCTGGCATACCCCTATTAGCTGAAGTTCAAGCTCATGTTGACAGTCTTACTCTTCCTGCTTATGCTTCTGTTGAAATGGATGGTGTCCATGCTCTTATTCCTTCGAATGAGCCTGTTGGTGAAACTGTGTCTGGCACACCAGAAATACCCAGGGAGACACATCTAGAGCAAAAGGTAATTGAAGTTCCAGCACAGCCTGCTAGCGCCGCAACACGAGTACCAGATCCAGATGCGATGGTTTTAGTTGAGTAGATTATCAAAGAAACTTTCGAATAATGTGGTTTTTGTTTTTAGAAATTGTTTATTTTGATTAATTTTTTTTTAAATATTGAGGATGTTGGTATTATTTTGCTTCGTTTAGTTTTATAAAAATATTGGTTCTTTAAATTCTTTGCTCGATGTTTGTTTGTTAATCAATCATTTTTAATTAAATCGTTGAGTCAACACAATTCAGTGCTCAGAATACATTGTAGATTAGAATTAGATGTGTATATGCCTCCACCAGCACCAAGTAGTTTTTTGGGTCAGTGGAATCATGTAGGTTTCACATGACTCAATATTGAGTCAAGTTATTACGGCTTTGACAGATGATCTACAGCTTGTTATACCTTTTTTTGATAAACTTAGACTCAGTTATAGTGTTTGGGTGTAGGATATTATTACCATTAGTGAATCAAGACTGTAGTATGTTTTGAGAAACAGTTTCTGCCCTTTAGATGAAAAGCGGATAGAATTAGGATTCGTAATATGTTCCCTTACCTTGTACCAGGATTCTAGTTCTGGATAGAATTCAGATAAGGCTTTAGTAAATTCATAGATCATATAATATATTTTAACATACCACAGTTTAACATACCATTGTTCCTTTCATTAGAAATCAAAAAGACATCTCCAGCATACCAAATGTAACCCACTATATTCAAATCAACACAAAAAGAAACCGAAATTGCAGATTCATTAACCAGATTTACAAATACCTAGTCAAACCCACCAGATTTACAAAAAGGCCTTAATTCCTAAGTAGTTCCATTACAATCAAACCCATTCACAAGATCCATATCAAAACATGACCCAAAAACCTAGTCTGTAATCCCCTCAAACATCTGATAGATTAACTATTCATACCAGGAAAAACTAGACTGTTACCCCCCTGCAAACACACACCTTAATTACAAACAAACTAAAACTGTTACCCCCTGCAAACACTTTAAAACCATTAAACCTTAAAACTTTTAACACCTTAACACCTTAAAACTGTTAGTAGTTATCATCTGCATAACAGTATCAAAAAAAGCCTAGTTGTTTCAAAAAAAAAGAAAAACATCCGGATAGCAACATAACCACAAGAAAACATCTGTCAGCAGATTCAACAATATGAGGAAAATCAGCAATAGGCAAAATGATCAGCAAACACCTACAATATTTCTTTGAATTTTCACGAAGAAGCTCTTAGTCCGATTTCACAAAATCGAAGCTTTCCCATCGAAATATTATTGATGTTCCAGGGATGATTATTCAGAATCATCACCGGTGTTCTCATTGCTCTTCTGACTGCTATCGTCGTCGTCGTCGATACCCATCTCATGATCGTTGTAATCATTGCTATACTGACTGCCTGTTTCAGTTGCACTTCCATAACCTCCATCATCCGCATTTTCACTTCCTTCATCATCTTCATTCTCTTCCTCCAAATCTCCAACCTCAACTGGTTCACCATTCTCATCAACACCATCAATTGTTTCTCCATCAGAATCAACATTCAATATCTCATTCATGGTTCTTGCAAAAAGCCTAGGGATTGTTTTTCTACTAAGAACCTTTCATACCATGCATCCTAAATCTTCCTTTCTCTCTTCCTCCTTTGTTTCTCTGTCTCAGAATTTCTCTCATGATCATCACTTCTCTCAAAATCATTCTCTTTCTCTTCAGAATCACTTGAGGTTGCACTGCGGGTCTTTCTACAAACAAATCTGCTCCTTCTCCTCTCATCTCTCTCCTCCCTTTCTTTAGATTTCCTCACATCTCTTGAAATTCTCTTCCTCTTCTATTGTTCATACAATGGAACATTTTCCTTTCGAACTCAATCAGACGATTTCTCTTGTCAATCTCTTGCTGCAGAAGATCCCTCAAATTCTCCAACTCACTAGTAGACAGAGTCTTGGCAACTTTCTTGGCGAATTTAAAAGGTGCAGAAGGTTGATTATCTCCGTTAGCATTGTTTCCTCCTAGATCACCCATTATCTCTAATCTATGTTTTCTTTTCTTAATTTCCTTGCCTAATTTAGGATAATTTTGTATGTTTTGGAAATTCTCTGCTTAATTTCCTTTTGTAGATAAGATGACATTAATAGTCATTTAAGGCATTCGGTGGAACGTCTAGTCCCTTAGCAATCCACTCCTATTCAAAGGAATGCGCAACAAGTCCTAAACCCATCATAATAACTCCTGCACACCAACATTGCTAATGGGAGTGTACCAAATTAGTGGGCGGTGGGTTCCAAAATCATAAGAGAAAACTGGTTTTTCTTTGGGGCTGGTATCTCCCCACTAATTTGGTACACCCCCATTAGCCTAATTGCAGACTCTTCTGATTGTCAATATCTAATTAATCTGCCATTAAGGGGTTGATAGACAGTTCAACCAAACACTAATTATCATATTTGATTTTTTTGGTAGATACTGCAGCGCCAGCACCTGTTGAGAGACATGATGTGGCGCTGGTGTACTGCATCTATAATGGCAGTGTTTACACCTGAAATGGCTTAACATTGATGAGATTTTTTAGGTGTGCAAAAAATGGCATAATTATTTGATTTGTTAATTAGTTAACAGATGTGCCATATCTTGAACTGCAGCATGGTTTGGTTCAGGCATCATGCCATATCTCAATACCCTGGTTCCTGAGTCCTGACCAAAAACAAAATAGGTCAAGCAAAATAAAATCAGCACTGTGCCACATAATTCCTAAATTTTAAAGAAAAATAAAAAGGTCTAGAGAGTTTCGAACCTCCGACCTCAAACTTATATAACTAAAGTGAACCACTGTGCCTCACTATCGTTTTTGAAATTTGATTTCCCTTCAAGATATTTTTGATTTTTGTTGTTGTTGTTGTTGTTGTTGTTGTTGTTTACTGCTTAACATGTATACTGTTTACTGCTTAACATCTAAACTGCAGTACTTATTATTGTACTAGATAATTCCTTTGTTATTAGTGCCTTGGATATATAGTAGTATCTTTTTTTTACTACTTAGTCAACTACATTGCACTATTTTACTCCCAATTCACATATTCTTAAAAGAAAACTAATAAATTAATAATATAATACTAGCTAGTTCCTTGGAAGATCATAAATGCTTTTTGGTGCAATTTTTTTTGATTAAAATCCCAATTCATATTCTTAGAAGCAATTCTAGCTAGCTCTTACAATTAAATTTGTAGTAAAAGAATCGATCAGTATTTATTGACTGTTGGGCATTATGAATTGACGAACGACTATGATTGGCTTCGTCGACAAGACTCGATATCCAAGTTTTTTACCAATATCACTCTTGGACATGGTTTATTCAGCTAAACCAATTTTTATTTCGATGTAACAATCGTAGAGAGTATAGTTCATCCAAATCTAAGTTTCCGAGAGTATTTCCACCAAGATAAATTGATTGATGGTAATTTTCCATTTTTTCCGATGTCACTCTTGAACGAGCTTGTAAACCATTTTTTATTTCGATGTCACGATCTTAGCAAGTGATTATTGTCCAAATCTAAGTTTCTAGCATATCTCCACCAAGATAAATTGATTGATGGTAATTTTCCATTTTTACCGATGTCACTCTTGGACGAGCTTCGATGTCAACATATCTTAGCAAGTATATTTCATCCAAATCTAAGTTTCCGGATATCATCGAGATAAATTGATTTAATTTTATATTTTTACAGATGTCACTCATGGACGAGCTTATAAACCAATTTATATTTTGATGTCACAATTTTAGCCAGTATAATTTATCGTCCAAATCTAAGTTTACGGGGAATATCTCCACCAAGATAAATTGATTGATGGTAATTTTCAATTTTTACCGATGTCACTCTTGGACAAGCTTCTAAACCCCAGATTTTTATTTCGATATCAAGATATCTTAGCAACTATATTTCATCCAAATCTAAGTTACCGGAGATCACCGAGATAATTTGATTTAATTTTCTATTTTTTAACCGATGTCACTCATGGACGAGCTTGTAAAACAATTTATATTTCGATGTCACGATATATGGTAATTTTCAATTTTTACCGACGTCACTCTTGGACGAGCTTCTAAACTAATTTTTATTTATTTCGATGTCACGATCTTAGAAAGAATTTTTCGTCCAAATCTAAGTTTCCGGGGAGTATTTCCACCGAGACAAATTGCTTAATGTTAATTTTTCCATTTTTACCGATGTCACTCTTGGACGATCTTGTAAACCAATTTATATTTTTTCCAATTTAAATTCCTTGATGTTAATTTTCCACCCAATTTTTTAATTTTATATTATACTGTATTTATTTATTTTCCAAAGCTATACTTTTTCACTAGCCAAGTTATCATGCTTGTACGTGGCTAAGCTAGAGGTTGAATCGTAAAGTGAAAACGTGTGTCACGATATAAAACACGAGTAAGGGAGACTAGGAGAGTACTACTACTCGGCTTAAGTCTCTCTCTAAACTGAACCTAGGGTTTCAGTATCAAAAACTAAAAGTTTTAGTATCAAACCAGAGAAAATTACTGCTATGATAGTAACTTCCTTCCGATTTCTTCTTCTTGATGATGAAGACAACGAGATTGTTGGTTATTTTGGTTGCAAGGTTGTTCCTTTTTTTGGAGATGAAGAGGATGATGATTCTGATGCTGTTGGCGATGAAGAAGAGGAGGACGATGAAGAGGATGATGAGTATGATTCTAAGGATGATGATGATGATTTAGGTGATCCAGAACACTTGTTTTGGTTTGAGCCAGCGCTTGAGGATGAAGATGAAGGCGACTATGTTGATGATGATGATGATGATGATTGGCCATACAAAGATGTGGTTACGATTGTCAACAGCAACAATGAAGAAGAAGGGGATTCTAACTGATCTAGTCCTCTGTTTTCATGGTTCTGCTATGCAAGAATAGTATTGAATCACATCTTGATCCATCATATTTTGTTTAGTTTTATATATATATATATATATATATATATATATATATATATATATATGTTTTTTTTTTTTTTTTTTTTTGTTAGTGTATCTTATGTTGTTTTTTTTTTATGTTTAATTAGTCTGTTTGTAAAGTTGCTTGTAAGTTTACTTTTTTTGAATGTTTAATATTTACGGATGCAATATTTTGTTTAGATTCCAAGTGCATATGTTATTTAATTTATGTCCATTGTTCATCTGTTGGAGTATCAATCTTTTGATAAAACAGAATGAACTAGTAATGTGTTTAAGGGGGCTTGGCTTAGAGATTTGGATCTGAAGAGTTAGGGTTAACCATGATTTTGTTGCGGCTTTGCTGTTAAAGTGATAGGATCATGAACATGTACTGAGTCTTGTATCAGAGTTGAAAAATATAGCCAATTTTTTCATAAATTACAATGCCAAATCTGACAAACTTAACCAAAAAAAAAATCAGAATTGAGAGCAGCATTGAATAGTAGGCCTTTGACTGCTACATAATTTTTCTTACACAAACAAAATTAGCATTCTAAAAATAATGTAAAAAACTTTAATTTAGTCTATGCCGAGTGCTCAGCCATAAATTTGCTCGTCTTGGTTGCTTCCCATGTTCTTATTCATTATAATCATTATCCAAATGTTCACCATAGCTTTTCTCAAATGCATCCCAAGAAGAAAAACCCTTAATATGAGGATCATCTTCAACATGGATCATTTTCTTAATATGAACTAATTCCCATTCTTCATTGACATACTCTTCTACTATATCACCAATGCTTTCCACAAAGTCATCCCGTGAAGCAATGCCCTTCGGAGGAGGAGGATCATTATTAACAAGACCATTGGCAGGAACAACACATTTCTCATTAGAACTTATCCTCTCAATTCCTTCGTTCTTTTACTTATGAACGAGGTATCTAATTTCTTATTTCTAGGATCCAAATCTAGATAAATATTTAATTTTTGTCTATAAATATCTAGTATACAAATCTAAATATAGTGGATGGGCTATGTTTACCATGAATATAACAAATGAAAATCAAGGTGATATATGGAAAGTGCGATTTTGCGGATTTTGCGAGGCCCAGCAGAAAAATATTGCATTAGGATTGTAGGATTAGACTACTGATTGTCAGTTCTAATTAGACGCCTATAATCTTGCTGAAACCCTAAAGAAATGTCTAAATATCCAGACACGTTAACCACTCATGTCAATGAGATAGTACACTTGTTAAAATTAAAAGTTTTCCTTCTTTATTTAACAAAATAGTCCTTCCTTATTGAATCTCAGACGCAATTTTCCTACTACTTTATTACTACAATCATAATTGATTTTTTGTAAAATTCATAGACACCAGCACTTGTTGATCATGCACAGTTTACCAGGTTTTACGCGTTTGTAGATCCGGAAGAGCTAGAACCTGTTGACAAGCATTATGTGAAGCTGGTGTATTGCAATATGTTGATTTGATTAATCAGAACAGATGGGCCATATCTTGAACAGAAGCATGGCTTGGCTCATGTATCATGCCATATCTCAAGTCCCTGACCAACAATTAAAATCAAAAAAGGGTCAAACATAATAGGTCCCTGCACAATTGTGTATATTTATTTAATTTTAATTAGTTAACAGATGGGCCATATCTTGAACTGCATCTAGCATGGGAAACTACCAACACTATGTCAACAACGCCTGAGACATAATCTATTATTTCTCCCAAACGAACAGCAGCAGAAATCTCTCTTGAATCCTTTCTTTTTCGTCGAAATCCAGTTTTATCTTCATCAATTTCACACCCTAAAATCTCCATCACTCAATTTCGACTTAGAGTACAGAGTTTGGATTTGGTTGATTGAATATTCAATCTTCTCTAACCTGTTACCCTAAATTCAAAGTTGGGTGAATTGAACGAACCACCACTACCATCACCAAGTTCGTCCACTGCTTTCTAATCGAAGACTGGGTGAATTCATTGAATTAATTCCACGATGATTACTTTGCATAGAATCATCAACCATTTTTTCAGGAGATCCCAATTAATGTTTTTCAAATCGAAGATTGCAAACTTCAGATTTGGGTAAAAAATTTCTGATTGAAGAACAATTTGAGGTAAGATTAATGGGTCGCATATGATAATTTGGTATAACTTTTACATTTTCCGGGGGTTGTACTTTCATTTTGCAGGTTTCTACTTTAATGTGTAAACCTAAAGTTGTTCAGGTTTTTGTAGAAGGATGACCCAAAACTGGGGCATCAACTAATTTCCCGCATAGTTATTAGGCTCTCATTTCTCACTAAGTGATTGTTATTGAAAATATTGAATTGTATTGGTTTCCTTTAAAAAAGATAATTAATTTTTTGGTGAATGCTTTTTACATGTGCAGGTTCACTTCCTCTGCAAAGGCACTTCGCGTGTTCTGCTGGTGCTGATTCATGAGTTAATACCAACGGATAGTGATCACCATTCTGGTAAACCTTCTTTGCTATACTGATATGAACTGTGATCCATTATTGTTGATTTCTCATTAATTTTTCTTTTCCCTTTTTTCATCAAAGAAAGTTGATGTTTTAGACAAATGGCTGCAATTGTTTAGTCTAACCATGTTGAATTGATGGTATTTGATTAGGATTATAAATTAAGGTGGGTCTCGATTTGTTACTTACTGCATTTGTTTTTCTCTTAAAATCATTTTCAAATAGAGAACTCCGAAAGGTGATCTGAACTCTTAGCAAGGTACAAGAATGAGATGGATTGAGAAATATAGGTTAATGTATCAGGATCATGCACTTCAGTGACAACCTTTCTATAGGATAGAAGCACTTTATGGGCACTAAATAAGGGTAGTCTTATGTACATTAGAGTCACTTCTTCGTTTCAATTGACCAATCTTCTTAGTTATATCAAACTTGGCATCAACATATTTAATTGACCAATCTTCTTATTTATAATTTTCTGCCCTAGTTACCCTGTACATTATCTATTTCTGCTTCGTTACAATATTATTCAACAGAAATTGGTATCACCCTTTGTTTATCTTATGAAATTGGAATAACATTCAAATATAGAAGTGTCTTCATTATATCTATTTCATGTTCTGGATTCCTTGCAGGTGAAAGTATTAATCAGGGCTTCCATAAATTTGGATATCGGGTGCGAGAGTGTGAGGCTTAGTATGATGGGCATACAAGAAGGAAACCAACTGCCATGATATCATAGGTTTCTACTTAAATTATGGGGACCTTACAAGGTAAAGATATACTAGATGATTTCTAATGATTTTTTTGGTGGCCCATGATTACATTGCTATAATTCTCCTGTAGTCCTAGTCCTAGTTATTATTTTTTTCTTTTTTCTCAGTGATTTTCAGATACCTGTTGTTGTGGGATATCTTTGTATAAGGCAGTTAGCTTATACACAGGAAAGAATCGATCAACTCTTCTGTGAAACATCGATTTAAGGATAGATTTAAGTTCAATTAATCTCTCATAGAAGTATCGACACTTATTCATAATCTTGGAAATGAAAATCTGGGTTATCTTCATGTAAGATTCGTTTGGGGGTTTCTTGGAGATTCATTTGCAGAAAAATTCATCAACAACAATGAATCAATTGATTATTCTGTGAAATATCGATTCAGGCCTAGATTTAAGTTTAATCAATCTCTCATAGAAGTATTGATAGTAATTTATAATTTTGGAAATGCAAATCTTGTTCATCTTCATCTAAGGTATTTATCATTCATTCATTTGGGGGTTTAATAATTTTACAAATTGGAGGTTACACACTACTGATTTTGAATGGTACAATTTCTGATGGTGATTATGAACATCTCTATGTTTCAGATTTTATGTTTATTATGTTGCTGTGAATTGTATCCTGTTTTGAGAATGTATTGGTGATTATGAACATCTCAATTTCATGATTTAATACTCCACCAAGTAGTTTTATATGTCAGTTGACAGATGATCTTAAACTCGGACATAGTATTTGGTTGTATGATGTCAACATTGGTGAATAAATCTTGTATTCTGTTTTAAGAAGCAGCATCTCAGGAGTCACTATGATTTGTATTCACTGTCAAATTGTAGAATTAAATTAGGTGTGCATAAAGCTCCACCAAGTAGTGTTCATGTCAATTATGTGCAAGTCGAATACGACGCAACCAACGCAAGACAATTATTATTAGTCATGTATTTGATAGAAGATATAAAGATCAAACATATATGGATGTTCGTAATTTGTCCCTTTGCCAGATTGTAGATTAAGACTAGGTTTGTATATGCCTCTCTATCAAGTGAATTAGACTGGATAGAAAAACACTAAAAATGACTTGTTGTCAGTATGCATTTGTTTTCAATACATCTTAGTCTTGTACATGATCCAGTTCTTTGATTGTAGTTTTAGTTTCTAGAATACACCCTACATCTCTAACATTATCGACGCACAATCATTGGACAATATAAATAAGCCGATTTCATCATATTGCATTTAGAAAAGTTACAACCGTTCTGTTCATTCAGTGTTGAGCAACATTTACATGTTCATAAACTTAAACATACCCATTTACAAGTATTTCACCATCTGACCCACAAAAAATCTGAATATCAAAAAGAAAAAAGCAAAATAAACATAACATTCCCATGCATTTTCAGTCTCCATTGCCAGAACCAAAAAATAAAACATGATTCAGTGACTTACCATTTGCGTTAGACCCCTCTCCATTCGAATTTTTCTCTGTACTTTGATAATAGCTATTTCGTAACATTATATCATCATTTCCATTCGAGAACTTACCCAAAAATCCACCATCTCTCTACAGAAGAATTCAAATGTCAATAAGGCTTACTCATTGTCATCATCACTCGGAATCAGAATCATCAGATTCATCTTCCTCCTCATCAGACCCCTCTTCCTCATCATCAGACCCCTCTTCTTTCTTGCCAGACCCCTATTGCTCCTCGTCAAACCACTCTTCATCCTCGTCTTCATCTACATCGTATGCTTCGGAATCGGTCTTTTGAGCCAACACTGCATCATTAATCCCAAATCTCTCATCTTTACGAAAATCTTCGATCTTCACTCTTAGAGCAGATTCTGTATCAATTCGATACCCAAAAAAGAAGCATGTTCTTCATATTCGGACGCATCACTGTCATTTTCTTTCTTCATTACTGCCCTTTCATCCAACCTCATCTTTTTAACATGCACTTCCCAAAACTTCTCCTCCTATTCTTCATCTTTGAAAAGATCAAATGATGCTTGTTTTGCAAAATCTGTACCGGTTTTTCAACTGGTTTCTCTTCTTCTTTGATTACATCCACTGCAGCATGCATCTCTTCCCAGAGTGGCGGGACTTCAATATAATATAACAAGTCATTTACTCTCTTGTGTACCTTCTCCAGATCATCCTTGGTCATCTGCCCAATCATCTGCATAGTGGCTGATAGACTTTCACATATTTCTTTCTCTTCTAACTCTTTCAATAGTTGCTCTTCAGCCATGGGGGCTTTACCCCTTCGTCTGTGTTGATCATCATCACCAGCCATTTTGATTGATTTGATTTGATTGATTTGATGGAGAAAAATTCAGAAAACAGTAATCTCCCTCTACAAGTTTAATGATTTGTTGTTTGAGTGTCCTCATCATGGCTTTGAGAAGTGGAGACTCGTCGCAATTCTTTATGAAGGATTAGACTTTAATTCTCGAGTCTTGGTTGAGTCTGTGTGTAATGTTGAGTTCATTGATAAAACTGTGGATGACGCATGGTCATTTCTAGCTGAAATTGCATAGAAAACCCATCAATGGGAATCCATTGGAAAAACTAGGAAAATATCATATGATATGGGTGATCTTCATGAGTCAGATGTTGATTTTGACTCTGATACAAGTATAGAATTCTTGATTAGGAGAGTTGAATCCCTAGAGAGGTGCACAGATGAAAATTCTGATGCACCCAAGTTATGTAACCAAACTGAATTCTCTTTTTGTATCTTGTGTGATAGCTTAGGCCATTTGAGTGAGAACTGCTCTGAATTGCATGTCATTAAGCAGTATAAAATTCATTGTGCCAATACTTTCCATCAAATGCATGAGAATAACCTATACTCGTCAAATTGTGAACTAGGAAGGAGAAGCAATCTGAATCTTTCATGTACTGATGACCCTACGCAAGGTTTACAACCTTCAGTGACTCAAGCTGTCACTATACCAAATGAAAATGAAAGAAGTGATGAGCGTGTGGGCTATAAATGTGAAATGTTTGTTTTCCCCAATGAGCTTAATTCTGAATGTAGTGTTTCATACCCTATTGCTGAAAATGTCAATTCATATTCACCTATTTTAGAGGCAGATGTATGGGTAGAGAACACTAGTAGTTTTGATGGGATAGGATTGTCGTGTATTTGCAATGATGATGATGATACAATATTAGAGGAGGTCGTTAATTCTGAAAATGAAATTTTAGAGTCTTGAAATTCTGAAATGCTAGACTATAATGTAGAGGCCTGCATTGATAATGCTTCTTCTAATATTTATTTTGGTGCTGACTTGTGGATTGTTAATTTTTTCAATGACTGTGAACATGATACAACAATGCTTGTTTCCGATTGGGAAAAAACAGGACTGCGTAGTGATACTTTTGAGCATAAATATGAATATAACTTAGACGCATGTGATTCCCTGTGTAGGTCACAATATGTTGTTCCTTCTGATTCTCTTATGCATGATACAAAGGTTTTGGGTAATCATGATTCTGAACGGGGGATTGTTGATTTGTTCTGTGAATGTGAGCATGCTGCGCCACTTGTAGATGACTTAGGAGATGTTGATTTGACTGATAACAATGGTACTTTTGATCTCATACGTGTGAGAAACTTAGATGTGCCTAACTTTCTTCCTAAGTCACAAACTGATAGTGTTCCATCCAACCTAGATTTTATTTGTAACAAGATTGTGAAACCAACTTTTTTGAGAGTTCCTAATCTAGGTCTGGAACTATGTGCTTCTCAATTCCTTTTGGACCATTTTGCATCTAAATATAGTATCTTTGAAGAGCCACATTTGGAATGCATTGATATTTCTGTACCCATCCCTAACACAGTCCACTTTGAATTAGATCTTGTGCATGCAGCACCCCTAAAATTGCAAGATTTTGTGCTAAAAAACACATCTGTTAACAACTTATGGTTTTGGGGTAACTCGTTTACTTATGCATCCTTACTTGCACTCTCATGTTATATATATGTAAGACTGTTGATGTTTCTGCATGTCATTTTTTGGGTCGATCCTCAGCTCTTTAGGTTGTATATTTGTGGTGAATCATGTGTGTATATAATCCAGTAGGTAAATGTCCAATTTCTGTATATAATTGTGTTAATATAATTTGCTTATCCGTTGATTTCTTGTTGGATTATAGCCTTGAATAATGGATTTTTAAATTTGCTTTTCGTTGACATCTGGTAATCTCTTTCCTTTCCCTACTCAGCGTGGTCCTTGTGGTATGTTGTTGTTTAAATTCTAATTATCTTTAGAAACATCGAGGACAATGTTTAGTTTAGGTTTGGGGGTGAAGAATAGATACCTTGATTGTCACTGTGCCTATCATTGAATATGAACTCTACCATATAAAAAAAATTGAATAAATTATTGAGCTCATCTGCCTTGATATGTGATGCCTGCGCATATATGTTAGTGTTCTCGATCTAGATGATGAGGTACAAGTTTGATATATTTCTGATTCTAGCACTATAACTTGTGAGTTCGATTTAAATTTTTTTTGAAACTTTTTGAACATGTGATACGAAACTTGCACTTGCACTATCTGTCAAGCATGTATAGCGCCTGATTTGCATAATCCGGTAGACTGCCAATCATCTAGAATACCGATGCTGCCTCTTATTATAATGTTGATGTAATGTCTCTTTTTGTTCTATGAAAAGTCGTTGTAAAGTCAGTTGTATTATCTTGTCTTCGTAACTCTTGTATCTTTGAAAAAAAAGAAAAAGAAAAGAGAAAAAAAAATCATAAAATTTAAAAAATAAAATGGAAAAAAAAATGAAAATGAAATGAAAAGAAAAGAAAAAGAAGAAAAATATTTTTTTTAAAGACAGCTTGTTATCTTTTGTTCCATAGAGTTAGTAGTTGTTTACTTCTTTTTTCAATGTTGTCAAAAGTCAGTCAATGTGTGTGTTGTAATTAGTCTTTGTGTACGCATTGTAAATAGTCATGTAATAAACAAAGGAGGGTGTAGCTAGCTTGGCTTAGAATCGGTTCAACTATCTCTTAGTATTGGCAGTCATGACTTAGGTTGATAAATCAGTTTCTATGCATTCTCACGATAGAATTACACCTTACACTCTTATCACATGTTAACTACTCGAACTCTTGGATTTCAAAATATTTTTTTTTGTGCTGGAATCAGTGTGTGTCGCTTGTACCATTGAAAGCTAGATTGACATATCCATTTTGTTGTGAACAAATCTCAGAATTGCAGGTGACACACATCATACAAGGTGAGCTCTCTTTTGACCTAGAACTTTGTGGGTATGTTCTAAGCAAGCCATCTCAAGACTTCAACTCGTCCACTAGGGACACTTAGTGGTTTAAAAGGCTTATTGCTTTCGCTAAATGCAATCGAGAAACCAGTGATAGTGGTGTAGGTAGGATTTCCTTAGTTTTTGGTTTACTCGAGGTCGAGAAAAATTCAGGTTTGGGGGTGTGATCGGTGCCTAATAATGCATATTTATAGATCATTTTGCTGTCTTTTATCACATATCAAGTGCTTTAATGTCCTGTTTTATCCCAAATTCTGTATTTTCAGTATTTTCAAGAATAAACACTTTTACTAGTTTGTTTTGTGTTTCTAGGTAGTAACTAAATCTTGGATGTCTTGAGAAGATAAAAGAACAGAGAATTGGTGGCTAGAGGCAGAAAGCAAGGGCTCCGCAGAAAGGATGTGAGAAGTGTAGAACAAATGTTACGCGAAAGACGGGTGCAATCCGCTTGCAATTCCTCTTGCAATCCGTTTACACAGTGGGCTTGGTTGGAGATGTTTGCTTAAAAGAGAAAGTGGGATTGATAGCAGAATTTTCAAAAAAAACCAAGGCTTGACCCATTTTCATAACCCGATACATCAACATTTCGTGCAACGGCTCCACACCGAATCACCTCCTCTTTTCTCCCCACTTACACTATCGACCAGAAACCCATCTCCATTCTCATCTTCTCCTTCCCAACCTCTGTGTACTCTAACCACCACCAAGCTCACCCTGTCCATGTACTCCACCTTCCCCGCCTTAATCCCCTATTACACCTCCAACCCTATCTTTTTCTTATTCGATCTTGTCAAGAACAATGTTTTATTATTCAAAAAGTAAGAGGAAGATGGATATAATTGAGCATGGAATTTCATATCAATCTGTGAAGTCAAGACCAGTAAAAGGAACTGTCATACCGAAGACAGGGAGTGGTCAAGAGGAAGTGGTTCAATTTTGATTAGACAACTATTAAGTGACAGAATTCATACCTAATTTTATGCTTTTCTACTGTTAATATTTGAGGGGAATTTTATGTATAAGTAGAGATGGTTTTGTGATGTAAAAGGCAAGCCCGGAGTAGTCGGTGCACCAAGATTTTGTTGTAATTTAGGTTTAATTTCTATTTTCTCCATGTTTTAGTTTTCTAACTAGGGTTGAGATGAAACCCCTAAATAATCAGAATAGCTTGATTTGGTTTACTTTTTCTCCATGATTTTATATTGAGAAGCATAATTTAATCTCTGAATTCATAGCAAATTACCTTCACCTTGTATGTCATGCATCCATGGTAGTTTGAGCTATCCTTTGCTAAGTATTCAAGCTTCATGTAAACTGATTAGTTCAATTTGTGATTATCTATGCATTAAACAGTTATATAATGCTAGGGATTGACATATTTTGCTGAGGTTAAATTACCCATTTGTGCAAGTGATTTATCACATCTTCAAGGTAGTTTGAGGCTAGAATCTCTATAGCTCCTTGATTAAAAGGGAACTAGTATATCAAATTAGGGAATTCTAAGCATTTGGGCGGTGGATTCGACACCATAGTTATCTTTGTATTTTCTTTCAATCTTGTTTCTTTAGTATAAACGTTAATCTCTAGTCGTATCGACACACTCTTTCGTCTCTAGATTAGTACCAGTAGAACCTTAGACGTTTACTGTCACCGAAACAACTCCTTGTGGGATCGAACTGTATTTTCCGCTATCTATGTTATAGACATTGTGCGCCTGCAGTTTAATATTGTAGGTTTCTAACCCTACGGTTGAGCACTCTATAGGTTTTCCGCATGCAAGTCGATCGACTAGGGAACTAGTGGGCCCACTGATGATCATGCTTGTGCTTCCTTAACTGTTCGTATAAGGATCCAAACCGTCCAACCAGGATGGCAAAGTTGGACGTTCATGATGCTTCTAAAACTGTTTTGAACAGTCTAGCTCGTTCGAGCTTTGTTTTTACGCAGCGCAAATTACCTTGTTTGGGTCAGCGTTTGAAACGCTTGTGAATGGGCAACATGGAATTCGATCTACAGGACTAGTGGGCCCGCCGGTGATTTCTACGGTGATTGCCTAGTTCTACTAGGAGTAAGCTATGCTTGTTAAACCGTGCGGCCAATGCGTGTGGCCGTGATTGTTTTTGAGACTGATATTGACAGTCTAGATTTTCTTTTAAAATAAATATGTGTTCAATCACGCTAATTTTAATTAAAAGTGTGTGAACGCGTTGATCTATTTGTCAAAGAGATGTAGCTTGTATGAGTATTTTTGTGTAGATCCCAATACTAGCACTTCGGGAGATTCATGCTACTCTGCTGAGAGTGAGCATTGATCGTCATGTCATGTCAGTATTGAGAGTTAGGCTGAGAACATAGCATGGAAACAATATCAGGCGCACATGGATAATGCTACTAGGAAAATTCATACAATATTCGGGATTGTTGCACCATTCTGAATGAATTCCATACATGAATTTCTCAATAAGTGAAGAGGTTTTTTGCACTCATCACTTCTTAAATAGCTTTATACCCTTGCAGGGCGTCAGCGCATTAAATACAGGGTTTTACAATTTTAAACCTATTCGAAAAACCACCATCAAAAAATGCGAGAAAGAAATAATACAGACACCAGAAATTTTGTTAACGAGGAAACTACAAATGCAGAAAAACCCCTGGACCTAGTTCAGATTGAACACACACTATAGAAAGCCGCTACAGACACTAGCCTACGACAAACTAACTTCGGTCTGGACTGTAGTTGAACCCCAATCAATCTCACACTGATCCAAGGTACAATTGCGCTCTTTACGTCTCTGATCCCAGCAGGATACTACGCACTTTGATTCCCTTCTGATCTCACCCACAACTAAAAGTTGCTACAACCAAAATTCGAAGACTTTAATAAACAAATCTGTATCACACAGAAAAGTCTACGATGATAGATAAATCTGTCTCCCACATAAATACCTATGAGTTTTGTTCCGTCTTTTGATAAATCAAGGTGAGCAGGAATCAATTGATAAACCAGACTTATATTCCCGAAGAAGAGCTCAGTATTATCAATCACCTCACAATAATCTTAATCAACGCGTCGAAAGAAGACATTTTGGAATCATAAACGATGAGATGAAGATGTTTGTGATGACTTTTATATCTTTCCTATCGGAGATATCAATCTCAAGCCAATCTTTACGATTGTACTCAATACGATAGAAACTGCAAGATCAGATCACACAACTACAAGAAAGTAGTGTCGGTCTGGATTCACAATCCCAATGAAGTCTTGAAGTTGTTAACCTACAGGGTCTCGGTATAAAACTAAGGTTAAAGGAGAATCGACTCTAGCTAATACAACTAGTATCACACAGGAGGTGTGGGGATTAGGTTTCCCAGTTGCTAGAGTTCTCCCTTATATAGTATTTCAAATCAGGGTTTGCAATCAATGTTATCTTAGTAACAAAGCATCCAATATTCACCGTTAGATGAAAACCTGATTAGATTCAAGCTAATATCTTCCAACCGTTAGATCGAAAACTTAGCTTGTTACACACAAATGAGATGCACGTTTCTAGGTTTATATAACCGTACCCAAACATGTACATCTAGTTGGTTCAACAGTAGTTAACCCAATAGTTATCCATATGAGCACTTTCATATCAACCATATTCTTCTTTACCACAACTATTTCAAATGACCCAAATGAACTAGTTAGAGAGTTGTTCAATTGCTTAGATATCATAGAAGTATACAAGACACAATCGAAGCAAAAATGATTTGATTCACTCGAATCGATTCATGAACTTTATAGCCACGGTTTGTGAACTTGCATTCCTTAGTTTAAAATTCACGAATAATCGTTTTTAGAAAATAACCAGCTTAAGTACGCAGACTTAAGTACCCAGAATAAGTTTTTAAATATTTCACAAACTCCAGCAGATTTTCTCGGGACGAGAACCTCTGACAGTATGCGGTCTGGATTCATGGACGTTGTTCCGGTTTTCCTGAGCAGCAAAGTACACATACTTTGGTTCAAGGAATAAGGACTTATACATATATATGTTACCACACAATGCTTATATCAAACAATGGTTATATAATCTAAACTCTCATTTCAAACATTGAAACATTCTTAGAGGACGTTATATAGTTGTTATTCACAAACTATTTTTCGTCAAAGCCATTTTCAAGTAATTGAAACTTAACATGACTTTCATCACTAGTAAAGATGAACTTGGCCAAAGCGAAAGCAAACCAACACATATTTCGATAAATAAATAAACTCGGATCGAAATAACAAATGTGTATAATCAAAGTCTATATAGTAAAACGACTTTTGTCTCAAGATAGGAGATAAAGTAGATAGACTTTTGAGTGATAGATAAGTTCAAGTCTCCACATAACTTTTAGTCGATGAAGTTCCACCAGTTCCTTGAGTAGTTCTTCGTCTTGTATGATGATCGCCATGGAGTTCTTGAACTCAACTACACTTTCTATCCTAGTCCGAGACTTCACTATAGTAGACTAAAAATCAAGACTTATAGTTTTGATCACTAACATTGACAAACATGCTTGAGATAACAACGCATGTGAGTTCGACCGAGCAGTGCTCTAATAAATTACCACTCAGTTGAACCTCCGAACGACAATGGGTATGAGAAGTAGAGCCCTCACGATTCTCCAGATCGTCATGATAGAAGGAATCCCCCTCACTTATACAAGGGCAGAATCAAACCATCCTCGAAGGCTCCCACGGTCTTCAAGAGATGTGAAGCATCATATTTATAATTTTTGTTCATATCATAGGTAAGATCATCTCCTTGATTGTAAAAACGAACCTCGAAGTTCTCAAGGCCGTGCCTCGCCTTAACTTCCTCAAGATCGATATGCTTGAAAGAAACTTTCTTCTTCTTCTTTGGAGCTAGAGCAGTTCGTCTAGAAGGAGCAAACCCAGTAGAGCCTCCTTACCCGACGATGATCGCTTCGGAGGACTCATATCCGAAGCTTTCCTCTTCTTCGACGGATTTCTCAATAAGTATACACCCTTTGACAAAGGATTTTTAGACGGAGAGTCTTTTGGAGGAGAAACTTTAAGCGACGCCTTAGGTTTCTTAGTAGGTGAAGGAGAAAGAGAACGGATTGGTTGAACATCCAACGGCTCCGGACGCTATGAGGAAGGCTTGCCAATAGGACGATCAAACGGGTAACGAGAACCTCTGACCTGATCCACCTTTCTTTGAGGATCAGTCTTTGGACCAGATGATGAGGAAATCGCATGAGCACGAATATCCAATTGAGAAGTTCTAGGAGGCGCACCCTTCGATGGAGATATATCAGCGCTCCTAGACAGCCGTATATCTATAAAGACTCGGCAGCGGGGACCTATAAGGACCGTGCCTACGATCATTACCAGCCATAGGAACCTACAAGGGGCAACGAATAATCACAGGAATCAAAAGCTATAAACGTGATCACCATAATGCATCAAGAACACCATCAAAATGTCGGAAAACAGAAAAGACTAAGAACTAAACTCATGTTCATCACACACCATATCAAGAATACAGATTTTAATGAAACAACCCCATATTTTTTGATAAAGAACAAGAGAAAGTATGTATACTTTCGTATGATTTTTTCTTCATCAGAAAACCTAGGTTCATCGAATGGAAGAAGCATAGACAAACAGTATCACAGACACAACAACAAAAAACTACATACCTATAACAATGGTGGGATCAAGATATCCAACAGACAATCAGGAAATAGCCGTAATAAATAGCAAAGAATAACAAGATATTGTCAGAGAAAATCTGGGGCAGTATTTGAGGAAGCAGGTATCAGGAGCAGTTAAGAGCAAAAGAACAAAAGAAGGAAGATCAAGTTTATCAGAGAAGAAAAAGAGAACAAATAAGAGAATGAGAATAGAATAAAAGATATTATGCTCTGACCCCCTCACGTATTTATAACTACAATAAATAGAGAAGAAAATCTTCTTTAAAATCAAGAAGAAGTAAATGCTAGAAGTGGGAAACGTGCCCTACAATCTAGGGGAAGTTATTGCAAGAAGAGGAGGAGACTGTGAAAACAGTTTTTCTTCAAACTTTGACCAACTTCAAACTTGAAGGAAAGGGGCAAATTATATACACATAATACATCACTAGCCACGTGTCATAGGAATCACACATGGATGACACGCAGTCAAGAGACATCAAGGCATGATGCCACGTTTCAACACCGAAGGGGCATACATCATCTTCATCTACTCATCATCAGATTGATCCAACGAAAAGGGACCAAGGAGTAACGGATGAATCAACCACCGCGAAGCACAATAGAAGGCCCAAAATCTGCTTTACTTTATCCCAAAACAGATCTGAAATGAAGGGAGGAGATGAGCCTCACTGACAAGGAGGGGACAGCTGCAATAACAGCTATCTGAGGCGTGCAAATTGTCTCAACCACCCGCATTAAATTCTACGCACCTAGGATACATGTCAACATTTCCATGGAAGAAGCATAGGCGGTTCATCGTTATAATAGGATACCATCGGATACCATCATATCTAAACGAAGTTACCATCGGGACCAACACATTAACCAAGACGATAAGGAACAGCTGTCTCAGAGAGGAGGGTCTCATTTAAGAATCCTATAAATACCCAACTCCACTAAGTGAGAGGGGGTCGACAAAAAATCTAGGAGAGACCTATAGTTAGAGTAAGAGAGATTGTAAACAGTAACTTCACCTACCTTCGTTCCCTACTCAGAGTCGTTTGACTACACCTTTATAATCTCTTATAAATCATAGTGAAAACCAATACCCCCGTGGTTCGTAGGCCTTAGTGCTGAACCACGTAAATCATCGTCTCATTTATATTATGCAATTATAATCTTATTTGTGCATCATGCATTGTTTAATCCATCATAGATACCCCTATGATGCGAGATGAGGACGAGCCCTAAAGCTCAGAGTCTCCTATATAAATGCCATGTGTTATTTTATATGTATTTCGATTATTTAAATAGTTTTAACCATATTGCGAATATTTTTTGTGGACACGATGATCGTTACATTTGTGTTCACAATTTATATACTCAAACGTTTGATAGAGCGTTTCAAAAACCAAATGGATTGATTACTAATGAATGAAGAATAAAACGCCTTTGAGTGGTGATTTTGGTTGGCAACGGACAATAAATGGGTTGTAAATGTAAAAATTGAGCGTTGAAAATTGTAAAGACCCTCAAGCTCGTCAACTCTATTAGACTAGTCAATAGACGATTTAGCCGCTAAGGACTCGATTAGTTTAACACGAGCTTTAATTAATAGAAATTAATCTAACAACGATTTAGACAGGAAACTAGTATCGTTAGATAAGTTTCGAAAAATTTATGCGGAATGGACTACTCGAACGTGTCAACCAGACATCAGATGAAGAAGATATTATCAATTTTGTGTGAAGGGAAAATTAGTCACTCTGCCTTAAACCGTCGGGCAGCCTATATCGTTTGGACGGGTGCCTTTAGCATTTTCTGTCGGCGTTATATGCACCGAACCGAGAAGATAAACACGTTTACTCTTCTTTCTATTTATTTTTCATTCTTCTTCTTTCTTCTTTTTTCCGCTTTCTTTCTCTGTTTTTCTGCTCCGGCCGATTCATACACTCTGAGTTGAGAGAGTCGATTGATGTTATCGTGTAGATGATGAAAGAGGTGTTGTTGTCGTGAATCTTGAAGAAGGAGTGATGAATTGAAGAGAATTAGAAGTTAAGGTTCTTCGAATTGAAGATGAACTTTGATTGAGGTTTCGTAGAATTGATTAGTGTATTGAGTTCCTGATGGATGAAGATTGGAAGGGTTGAGGTTGATTGAACCTGTAGATCGTTGTTTGAGGATTGAATCAGTAGTTAGGCTTTTATAAGAAGAGACTCAGAGAAGATTTAGAAGATGGGTTCGATTTAGATAATTCTGATTGTTATTCGAATTGGGTGTTGAGTTAATCAAAAGGTTACGTTGAAATTACAGATTGTATCAACATTTCAGGTGATGATTTATGTCTCAGTGAATTAGGGTTTGAGTTAGAAATTCAGATGAAGAACTAGAAGATGAAATTGAGGGTTCAAGGGGTTTAATTAGTGATGGGTTGGTTGATCTGGTGATGATGGTGGTGTTAATCCAAGTGTTGATTAAAAATCAAGAAGAATCAAAAAGGTAGTAACTAAGGTTCTTTTGAATTGAAAATTAAATTGTGTTAATTTGAGTATGAACCGTCGGTCTTGGATTTGTTATAATTGAAGTAGGAAATATTGTGTGTGATTTAAGATTGATCTTGTTGTGTAATTGAGTATTTGTGATTGGTTATTGAAGTTAAGATTTGAGGTGACTCTGAAAAAGAATGGAAATGATATTGAAGTAAGGTTGTTATATTTATTGAAGTATGGATGTATTTGATGTCTGTGAGATCTGGATTTTGATCTGTGATTTGAAGAAGGGTGTTGAGTTGATTAAACTAAAGTAAGAAGTGTTTAAAGGTTGAATTGGGAGTTCTAGAGTTGCAGTGGCAGTTAGCTGTGTTGGCATGAGATGATAGTTATTTGTGTGTTGAGATTGCAGGTGTTGTGAATAGAGTTAGCGGTGAACTGTGTGGCTGCAGGTAGAACTGTAATATCAGGAAGGTGGTGTATGTATAAGTAGTGAATTGAAATGTCAGTTGTAGTGTGGTCGATGTTGATAACAGGGGTTGGCATTGTCTAGAATGGTTTGAAGTTCCTTCAGATAAATGTTAGGACTTTGCAGAGACTCTAGTGAAGATGTAAGTTAGAGGATATTGAGACATAAGCTTGTTCTGCAGGTGTTGGTGTTGATGATGTTGAAATGGTGGAAGTGAGATGTGAGGATTATACTTAATCTCATCTGATGTTTGCATGTGCGAATAGCAATTTCCGTAAGAAGAGTTATCCTGCAGTTAAAAGTTTAGGTAGAGATGAAGGTCATGGTGTTGTCTGGTGAGGGTTGTATGTGCTAGTGTAGGATGAAAGGATTCAAGTTGAATGAGATGTTATGTGACTGAAGTTTTGGAAAGAAAGTTAAGTGAATGTGTTGAGATGATGTGAGTTGGCTTAAAGCTGCAATTGCAGGTAAGCTTAGTTTGTATTTGTAATTGATATTCAAAGTTTGTTTAAGAATAAATGTATAATTTTAGTTTAGTAGATTTTAAGTGTTAATGAAGTAGAGTTAGAAATGAGGCTAGGGCAGGGAGGAATGTTGCTCAGTTTGAGCTTAGTTAGTGTGTTGAGTCTGGTGATGGTGCAGTGCAGCTTTTGGCCCTTGCAAAGGCTTTGGCCTTGAGTTGGTTTAGCTAACTCGGTTTTCTGACTGAGTTGAATCAGTTTATCTCAGTTGACCCGACTTGACTCGGTGGATTTTGACTCGTTGACCATTGACCCTGAACTTGACTTTACTATAGACGTTGACTGTTAGTTGAACCTTTTGAACGTCATTGACCATTAGTTGACCCAGTTGGGTCAGCACTTGTGTAATGGGCCGAGTCTAGTGGACTTGGACTTAGTGTTATGTATTCTTAGTTTGATGGACTCTTATTGTCTAAATTAGCCTTTGGTGCCTTCTACAAGTTGTAGATATTCTTAAGTCTTATCTAATAGACTATAGACCTAATCTACTAGAATCAGTAAGCCATTAGATATGCAAGAGATGGGTAATGAAGATGTGTAGAACCTTAAATGGGCTTAGAAAAATTAAATTAGTTCACTTAGCCTATAACTGGAGAATTGTATGAGATTATGTTATGAGCCTTGTGTGAGCCTTTTGTCTAGATTCTTAGACTTCTTATGTGATTAAAAGTTAGTCTATATTAACGACGATCGATTCAAAGGATGAACCAATGGATTGTGGATCTCGAGGTAGGCGTGGCTTGTCATCAAAAGAGGTGGGAACCATTGTTGTTTCTTTTACAAAAGTTTATGCTTAACAAACTCATGCATTGTCTAGAGTGCATTCCATGTTTTGTTTAAACCGCTTTACTATACTCCTGTTGATTTTGTTAATCTTTCCATGGTTTGAAAAGGATTTGTAATTTTTGTTTGTCATATGAATTGTTATTGGAAATACGAATTTCCACTTGTGGTATATATGATGCGCTCCTTCACATTTATACCTACATGAATTCAGCTTTTATTGCTTAGAGTGGGTCATCATGGTATTGGTGATATCAATAGCTAATGAGTGTGGTTAGCACGAATATTATACATTGTTTGAATAAGGAGTTTGTCCATATACATGTTTGTTTATTTCAGTGACTTGGTCATTTTTTAATGTTTGGGGAAACATTATTGTTTTCCAAATCTTGCCATGATTACTTGAAAGTTAAATGTTATTCCTACTGGGCAACCCCTTTTAGGGATGATGTGCTCACCCATTCCCACTTTCATTTTCAGAGACAGATCAGAGTTGTGCAGCGAAAGCTTCAAGGGTTGTTTTCGTTAGTTGTGTAACTTCTATTATGTTTATTATATTACATACTGTATCTGTAAACTAAATGACTATTGTATATGTATCATTTGAGAGGACATCTTGTATATATATGTTTCAGAGTGGGTTAGTTTTGGGTTAAGTTTTATAGCAGATTTCTTAACTGATTGTTTAAGTAAATGATTTAGATTCGTAGTGCCTCTCTATTTAGTTAATCTCTTGGATTAGTCAGCTGCTAGCTTTGGTGGCGCTACAGTGTTGGTATCAGAGCTTATTATTAGATCTTAAATGGGAAAATATTGGAATAACCAGGGCTAGTTAGTGAAATAGACTAGTTTAGAACTGGGTTGGGTTTGTGAGATAAATCTTAATCACTAAAAGCTATCAATAATTAAAAGAATTATTTGATTGATTGATTTGTTTGTTTGGTTGTTAGTGTATGTAATGAAGTAAAAATTTTATGGTGCACCGGTAACTTTGGCTAATAAAGGTTTGGGAACAATTAGTCTAAAAAGTGTGAACACGTAAATAATTCAATACTAAACATAATAAGATTAGTATTATTGATAAATCTTGAAAGTCACATAGAAATTTATTGAACACCTTGACTTATATGTAGAGTCAGCAATTTGTAATCACATAAATGTTAATAATATTGTTGGGATTCAATAATATTTGTAAGAGTAGTTAGACTAATAGTTCGATCATCAACATTAATAATAAATATTATAATAGTAATTATATATGTTAATAATAGTGATAATAATTTTAATAAAGTAGTGCTAGCATTTCTCAGTAAGTATCATATTGTACTTAACTTAACTAAAATTTCAATAAGGATATATAACGATAAAAATAATAAATTATGATTAAATAGTTATAGAAAATTAATAACGCTTATCTACAGTTAAAATTTTGTAAATTAAACTAATGACAAATTAGAAATATATGTTTTGCATCTAAACTAGATCGTTAATATAATGCTTAGTAGGCCTTAGACTTAAGGAAGCGAGGAAATAATACATAAAATAAAAATACTCAATTTGTTAGTAATCTTATACCGAAATTATCTTTAGTCTGACAAATGATCCAGTATATCTTTAAAATGAAACAAATATACATGAGGTAGTAATTACAACATTCAGATACTTAGTGTAATATTATAACTAAAAGAAAATAAATTTGTATATTAATAGGATACTTTACCTTGATAGAAAAATCTAAAGACTATTAAGATATATTATAATTTTATGTAAATTCAAATTTAAACCATATTAAATTACCAACGCCAATCTTAACAAGATATAGCATACGGATTCGAGATGAATAAATAAGTTATATCAATCCTTACGTGAATGTAGAATTATATTTAAAAGATTGAGGCTTAGTGTACCAACCGGAGTATCAACTTAAAAATAATGATAATAATAATAGAGTTGATAAAATTATTTGGGTAATTAACTTAGTAAAAAAATTATAATAGATAATATTTGGAAAATTTATACATGTAGTATCACACTAAAGTTAAAATATCAGATATTATAAATTGACGTGAATCGAATTTGGATTACTTATAATGATTAAATAAGTAATAATAACGGTAAATAAATTTTGATGATTAAATTATTTAAAATGATGTGAACTATTTATATATTTTACGAAGTAAATTTATCATACTTACACCAGTTAAGATAGAAGTTAAAGACTAATTGACCTTAATAAATTGATTAAATCGTAATAAGTTTGCACTTAGTTAATCCAGCACTGGGGATTAGTGAGGTTGGTAATTATGATGTGTTCGGGTGATACTTGTTACGTAGGTAGGCATTGTCAGGCGTCGCAGAACCTAGACAGGGCAACTGCATTCTTGTATCACTAGGCATAGAAGGAAAACTTTCTTCTGATAGTGAACTTATAGATCCGAAATTATATTTAGAAGCTTATAGAATATTTTCTCTCGTAATTAGAACCAGTAACTTATTGAAATAGAAATTATTCTGCTGAACCTAGAGCCACAAATTTTAGTTGTAGAAAGCCACATAAGTTTGTGCTTTGTTTTATGTTGTTTCCGCTTAGACAAGAGATAGAATTATTCTATAAGGTGGGGAGTTTTGAAAACCAGGAGCATGGTTTGTTTTTCGAGGACGAAAATATATAAGGTAGGGAGAATGTAAAGACCCTCAAGCTCGTCAACGCTATTAGACTAGTCAAGAGACGATTTAGCCGCTAAGGACTCGATTAGTTTAACACGAGCGATAATTAATAGAAATTAATTTAATAACGATTTAGACAGGAAACTAGTAGCGTTAGATAGATCTTGAAAAATTTATGCGGAATGGAGTACTCGAACGTGTCAATCAGACATCTGATGAAGAAGATATTATCAATGTTGTGTGAAGGGAAAATTAGTCACTTTACCTTAAACCGTCGGGATAACTTTATCGTTTGGACGGGTGCCTTTAGCATTTTCTGTCGGCCTTATCTGCACCGTACCGAGAAGATAAACACGTTTACTCTTCTTTCTATTTCTTTTTCATTCTTCTTCTTCCGCTTTCTTTCTCTGTTTTTCTGCTCCGGCCGATTCATACGCTCTGAGTTGAGAGAGTCGATTAATGTTAAGGTGTAGATGATGAAAGAGGTGTTGTTGTCTTGAATCTTGAAGAAGGAGTGATGAATTGAAGAGAATTAGAAGTTAAGGTTCTCCGAATTGAAGATGAACTTTGATTGAGGTTTCGTGGAATTCATTAGTGTATTGAGTTCCTGATGGATGAAGATTGGAAGGGTTGAGGTTGATTGAACCTGTAGATCGTTGTTTGAGGATTGAATCAGTAGTTAGGGTTTTATAAGAAGAGACTCAGAGAATATTTAGAAGATGGGTTCGATTCAGATGATTCTGATTGTTATTCGAGTTGGGTGTTGAGTTAATCGAAGGGTTATGTTGAAATTACAGATTGTATCAAGATTTCAGGTGATGATTTATGTCTCAGTGAATTAGGGTTTGAGTTAGAAATTCAGATGAAGAACTAGAAGATGAAATTGAGGGTTAAAAGGGTTTGATTAGAGATGGGTTGGTTGATCTGGTGATGATGGTGGTGTTAATCCAAGTGTTGATTCAAAATCAGGAAGAATCAAAAAGGTAATAACTAAGGTTCTTTTGAATTGAAGATTAAATTATGATAATTTGATTATGAACCGTCGGTCTTGGATTTGTTATAATTGAAGTAGGAAATATTGTGTGTGATTTAAGATTGATCTTGTTGTGTAATTGAGTATTTGTGATTGGTTATTGAAGTTAAGATTTGAGGTGAATCTGAAAAAGAATGGAAATGATATTGAAGTAAGGTTGTTATATTTATTGAAGTATGGATGTATTTGATGTCTGTGAGATTTGTATTTTGATCTGTGATTTGAAGAAGGGTGTTGAGTTGATTAAACTGAATTAAGAAGTGTTTAAAGGTTGAATTGGGAGTTCCAGAGTTGCAGTGGCAGTTAGCTGTGTTGGCATGAGATGATAGTTATTTGTGTGTTGAGATTGCAGGTGTTGTGAATATAGTTTGCGGTGAACTGAGTGGCTGCAGGTAGAACTGTAATATCATGAATGTTGTGTTTATATAATAAGTGAACTAAAATGTCAGTTGTAGTGTGGTCGATGTTGATAACAGGGGTTGGCATTGTCTAGAATGGTTTGAAGTTCTTTTAGATAAATGTTAGGACTTCGCAGAGACTCTAATGAAGATGTAAGTTAGAGGATATTGAGACATAAGCTTGTTCTGCAGGTGTTGGTGTTGATGATGTTGAAATGGTGGAAGTGATATATTAGGATTATACTTAATCTCAGCTGAAGTTTGCATGCGCGAAGAGCAATTTCCGTAAGAAGAGTTATCCTGCAGTTAAAAGTTTAGGTAGAGATGAAGGTCATGGTGTTGTCTGGTGAGGGTTGTATGTGCTAGTGTAGGATGAAAGGATTCAAGTTGAATGAGATGTTATGTGACTGAAGTTTTGGAAAGAAAGTTAAGTGACTATGTTGAGATGATCTGAGTTGTCTTAAAGCTGCGATTGCAGGTGAGCTTAGTTTGTATTTGTAATTAATATTCAAAGTTTGTTTAAAATAAATGTATAATTTTAGTTTAGTAGATTTGAAGTGTTAATGAAGTAGAGTTAGAAATGAGGCTAGGGCAGGGAGGAATGTTGCTCAGTTTGAGCTTAGTTAGTGTGTTGAGTCTGGTGATGGTGCAGTTCAGATTTTGGCCCTTGCAAAGGCTTTGGCCTTGATTTAGTTTAGCTTACTCGGTTTTCTGACTGAGTTGAATCAGTTTAACTCAGTTGACCCAACTTGACTCGGTGGATTTTGACTCGTTGACCATTGACCCTGGACTTGACTTGACTATGGACGTTGACTGTTTGTTGAAACATTTGACCATCGTTCACTGTTAGTTGACCCAGTTGGGTCAGCACTTGTGTAATGGGCCGAGTCTAATGGACTTGGGCTTAGTGTTATGTATTCTTAGTTTTATGTTATGGACTCTTATAGTCTAAATTAGCCTTTGATGCCTTCTACAGGTTGTAGATATTCTTAAGTCTTATCTAATAGACTATAGACCTAATCTACTAGAATCAGTAAGCCATTAGATATGCAAGAGATGGGTAATGAAGATGTGTAGAACCTTAAATGGGCTTAGAACAATTAAATTAGTTCACTTAGCCTATAACTGGAAAATTGTATGAGATTATGTAATGAGCCTTGTGTAAGCCTTTTGGCTAGATTCTTAGACTTCTTGTGTGATTAACAGTTGGTCTATATTAACGACGATCGATTCAAAAGATGAACAAGTGGATCGTGGATCTTGAGGTAGGCGTGGCTTGTCATCAAAAGAGGTGGGAATACGTTTGACTCTTTTGTAACCATTGTTGTTTCTTTTACAAAATTTTATGCTTAACAAACTCATGCATTGTCTAGAGTGCATTCCATGCTTTGTTTAAACTGCTTTACTATACTCCTGTTGATTTTGTTAATCTTTTCATGATTTGGAAAGGACTTGTAATGTTTGTTTGTCATATCAATTGTTATGGGAAATACGAATTTCCACTTGTGGTATATAGGATACGCTCCTTCACATTTATACCTACATGAATTTAGCTTTTATTGCTTAGAGTGGGTCATCATGGTATTGGTGATATCAATAGCTAATGAGTGTGGTTAGCACGAATATTATACATTGTTTGAAGAAGGAGTTTGTCGATATACATGTTTGTTTATTTCAGTGACTTGGTCACTTTTTAATGTTTGGGAAAACATTATTGTTTTCCAAATCTTTCCATGATTACTTGAAAGTTAAATGTTATTCCTAATGGGAACCCCTTTTAGGGATGATGTGCTCATCCATTCCCACTTTCAGTTTCAGAGACAGATCAGAGTTGCATAGCGAAAGCTTCTAGGGTTGTTTTCGTTAGTTGGTTAACTTCTATTATGTTTATTATATTACATATTGTATCTGTAAACTAAATGACTATTGTATATGTATCATTTGAGAGGACTTCTTGTATATATATGTTTCAGAGCGAGTTACTTTTGGGTTAAGTTTTATAGCAGATTTCTTAATTGATTGTTTAAGTAAATGATTTAGATTCGTAGTGCCTCTCTATTTAGTTAATCTCTTGGATTAGTCAGCTGCTAGATTTGGGGGTGCTACAAAAATTATGCTCGAGTTACTCACAAACGTTGGATTAATGTGTAAAAGGTGGATACATTCTTAGCCACGATTTATCTTTTGCAAACTTTCAGAGGAATATGAGTCGTCGATCGCCTTAAAACGCCCATCTATATCCGTCGGATTAACAAAAACACATTTGTTTCTGTAAGATATATGTTATTTTCTCTCTCTTCCATTTCCTTCTTTGATCAGACTTTCAATCCTAGTTCTTACATGCTTTTGGATACTCCTTTGAGCATTATTACTAAATACATTCGTGCCTCTTGCTCGGGGCTTACTCGGGGGTGCCCCAAATGCCCAAAAGATGAATATTCATTACCATTCCGTGTAATTCAGCTGACAAAAGCCAAGGATCTGAGTAGTTGGATATTAGGGTTTGATTAGCATATTTTCTCTAGGAATTCAACTGATTAATACAAAACTAGATATAATTAACAGGTTGCTCTGCACTAGCATGTAGCATGTCTAGGGACCTTTAAATATGATGTGATCAGCATCATATGCAATTCTGGGTTAACTCAAACACCAGAGATGAATTCCGAATTCAATAAAATGTGCTGAGTCTTTCAGCTTTAATCATGAAATATATGGAATATTAAAAGTTTTGCCTCAGAAACCCTAATATCACTGTCATATATTATTATTGTCATGATATTACAGAACTGCGACTCACCCTTTGTGAAGATACAAATTTCTTATGATTCTGATACCGACCAGAAATACATAATTTTAGATGTGATTTTACAAATATGACCTTCGTCAAAAATCCCCATCAAAAATATGTGATACTGAATTACTCAGTGAGTATATATATACATGTATATTTTCTGAATTCAACCGGGTGAAGCTCTTAAATATAGCTACATACATGCAAGAAGAGAGGCACATGTTTGTACCGTGTATTTTATACACTAAGTGCCCGTAATCGATCCCGTCTAGCCGGCCCGTGACAGAAGTTTCCAGAAGTCTTGTTGCCCAAGTTGTTTGCATATCAAGTTTTTATCAGAATTAGGGTTACATAAACACTATAAATACATGTATCCTAAACCCAAATAAGACATGGAATCCTAGGTTATCTAACCACAATTATTGTAAACCTCATATCAATTTAATTACTCCTTATGGGATTCCTCCGTGGATGTAGGCACAACTTGCCGAACCACGTTAAATTCGTGTCTCTTATTTATTTTCTATCATCTTTTAACCCTAATTCATATACTAACCATCAAATCATCGTGTTTAGTACCTAGAATTATTTTTGGGTACAAACAACACAAACACTCCACATAATTTTATATATTATTTAAATTCCTTGCGTAATGTAGACATGTCAAGGTCCAGTATTCCTAATGTTGGGTCAGGTAGACAGACTTTTACAGTTTTCTCCCTAAATTAAAAACCATCATCAACAATTGCAGACTCTGTTTCACAATTTGTAAGGTCTCAGATTATAGTTTTGGTTGGTCTGTTAGTGGTCCAAGTTAGGTAAATATTTTAATCCAGCATGATATGAACAATTTGAAGTTGCTTTCATGATATACATTTCTTTTTTTTATTAAAAAAAAGTACCTCAAATTATAAGCATTATACGCCATGGAGTAGAGAATTAACAAACGATTCTTAGTTTCATGGGTTGGTATCTCTCACATAAATCTCGATCTTGAAATTCAATATTTTAGACTAAAAGTATGGCATATGGTGTCTAACTTTGTGCAGACTCCTTTAAAGAGTGTGCACAAAACAAACTAATCTGATTAGATTAGATTAGACTAACTAACAATTATCTTTTAATTAATTTAATTTTTTTATTTAAATTATATTTTTATCCGCATAAAAGGTAAAGATAGATGTATCAATATCCAGTAATAACTTCAAATATTGTATTTTCAAAAACAAAAGAAAAAGGATAATCTAGATTAGCGAGTTATGAGATTTCTCTGATATGTTCATCTATCATATGTAAAGCAATTACAATTTGGAAGAAGCGAATGACATTGTTGCACACCTTCCATTATAGAGCTTTATAATAAAATGTTGTGAACGTTAGTACTTTCGGAGATAGTAGACGAGGGTTATGTTGTATATGTCTTCATGAATCCATTTTGAGTGAATGGATAAGGACATCAAATCAGTTTAAGATCGAAGAGTTAGCAGTATGTAATCATTTTCGTTTCTTTTTCCATTAATAATATATCAATACATCTAAGTAGTTAGATTTGAACAATTAACTTCAAAATCGTACATACAAAATAAACAATAAAAAGAAGAAAAATCTTAGAACAATCGAATTTAATTGAAAGATAATTGTTTATTTTATTTTAATTCAATGAGATTGATTTATGCAAGGCTGACAGACTCATTTAACTTGAAGAAATGTGCACAAAATTGGACTAAGGTAAATTCACACTATTATCTGGCGTAAATGAAGTGTAAGCATATGGATATTCTTCTGATAGAAAGATAATCAAAGGCAGGGCCGGCCCTGAGGCAAGGGAGTCAAAGCCTTCCTTTGGGGCAGCACGTCCAGGGGCAACAATTTTTCTTTTTTTATGTGGGTGGTTTTATGTTACAGCAGAAAACAAAAGGTCTAAACGATAATTAGAGATACGAAATAGGACGCATTTATTAAAGAATATAAGGGGCATAATAGAGAAGGAGTTATAAGAGGGGTTAATACTAAATATCAGAGGGGTGAATACTAAATTTCTAACAAGTACAAACGTGTTTCACTTTAGAAACAATTTTTTTTCTCTATGTGGCTTTGTATATCTCCGTGGAGGCGAATTAATTGAATATCTAGCACTTTCTTCATCTGATGATTCATCCATATCTGAACTATCATCCGCATCTACAGCACGTGGTAACCGAAATACTCCAGATGGCAAATGCTCACTTTGAAATTTATCCGTTGGTAGTAACCCGAAATCTCTACCTCCTCTACCTCCATTTCTGGTCAGTGGATCCACCCATGATCTTTGTCCAGCCGTCATTCCAGTAAATTCCATTTCCTTTGTACCAGTAGTACCCTAATTTTCATGCAAACCACCGTAACACTGAGTAAAAACACAGCACAAGAACAAGATTCAATAAAATTTGCGAAAATTGATTTTCATGATAGTACAACTTATGGACCATCTTATGCTCCTAATTACACGTTTCTTTGTATGGAAGGGGGCAACATTTTTTGGTTTGCTTTTGGGCAGCAAAATGTCAGGGCCGGCCCTGATCAAAGGTCTTCACTCTCTAGTCTCCTCCATGTCTCTGTTTGATTTAAAAGAAAGAAAAACGGTCTGTGCCTATGTATGGTGGAGTTAACTTTATACACACAAACCAAATGCTTTTGCTTTTTTCTCTTTTAAAAGAGAAAGAAAACATCAAAACCAAATCTAATCTAAAATATTTAAAAAAAAAAAAAAGAAAAAAAGGTTATCAAAACAAGATCAACGAAAATTGAATGACAGTTCAATATATAAAAACCACTATGACAGTATCACTCTCTACTCTGTGCTCTGTCTCTCTACAACCCTGTGCATCTCTTTAGCATCATCATTATAATACAAAGAATTGAACTCAGCAATGGCAGATAATTCTATTAAGCAGATTATCTTGTTATATTTTCTTCTATGTCTCTTCTTCTTGTCAACTTCACATAGTTCATCGGTAGTGCTCATAAAACAAGCTAAGATCCTGATATCATTGAAACAATCTTTTCAGACTTTTCCTTCTTCTTTAAACACTTGGAATGAACCAAACTACTCATCACTCTGCTCATCATGGGTTGGAATCAAATGTAATAATTATCAAACAATAGTCTCTCTGGATATATCAAATTCACAAATTTCTGGTGTTTTATCTCCTGTCATCACTCACCTTACAAGTTTAGTTAATCTTTCCATTTCTAATAATAATTTCTCCGGTTCATTTCCATCACAAATTCATCGAATAAAAAGTTTGAAGTATTTGAATGTGTCAACAAATCATTTTAATGGAACCTTGAAATGGGGTTTCATTGAGTTGAAAGAATTAGAAGTATTGGATTGTTACGATAATAACTTCAACGGGTTTCTTCCTTTAGGTGTAACCCAACTTCCTAAACTGATACACTTGGATTTTGGTGGGAATTTCTTCACTGGAAACATTCCACCTAGTTACGGAGTTATGAAACAGCTGAAATTTCTGTCGGTAAAAGGAAATGATTTGAATGGGGTGATACCAAGTGAGCTTAGTAATCTTACTCAGCTTGAATATCTTTACTTGGGATATTACAACGTCTTCAAAGGCGGTATTCCATCGGATTTTGGAAAGCTTGTGAACCTTGTTTGTCTTGACATGTCAAGTTGTGAATTACAAGGTTCAATTCCATCAGAGCTGGGTTTCTTGAAGCAGTTGGATACTCTTTTCCTGCAGACAAATCAACTGACTGGTTTAATTCCACCAGAGTTGGGAAAATTAAGTAACTTGAGATCACTGGATCTTTCGAATAACGACTTCACAGGAGAGGTACCAGCTGAGTTGTCTCAACTCAAGGAGCTTACTTTACTCAATTTGTTCATGAATAGGTTTCATGGCGAGATCCCAGATTTCATTGCGGAGTTGCCAAGTTTACAAGTGTTGCAGTTATGGCAGAATAACTTTACTGGAATTATACCGCCAAAGCTGGGAACGAGTGGGAGGTTAAAGTTTCTTGATGTCTCAACAAATAAACTCACTGGTTTGGTTCCTAAATCACTTTGTTTTGCTAGGACACTAGAGACTTTGATTTTGTTGCGGAATTTTCTGTTTGGTCCGTTGCCCAAGGATCTCGGCGAGTGTCTGACACTCAAGAGAGTACGACTAGGACAGAATTACTTAACCGGGTCGATACCAGATGGCTTTCTTTACTTGCCAATGTTGACACTAATGGAACTTCAAAGTAATTACCTGACTGGAAGTATTTCAGAAGAGCACAACAAGGTGTCTTCACCTACAGAGCTAGACCAACTCAACTTATCAAACAATCGCCTATCGGGATCACTTCCTCGTTCGATTGGGAACTTCACGGGACTGAAGATACTTCAACTCAACGGCAACGGCTTCAGTGGTAAGATACCGTCTGAGCTGGGTAATTTGAAACATCTGTTAAAGTTAGATATGAGTAAGAACAAATTGTCTGGTGAGCTTCCACCTGAGGTAGGTTACTGTCTGTTGCTGTCTTACATCGACTTGAGCCAAAACCAACTTTCTGGTCCAATCCCAGTTCAAATTGCTCAAATTCAAGTGCTGAATTATCTCAACATATCTTGGAACCAATTGAACCAAAGTCTTCCCAAGGAAATTGGTTCTATCAAAAGTTTAACGTCAGCTGATTTTTCTCATAATGACTTGTCTGGATTGATTCCCGAAACTGGTCAATTCGCATACTTGAACTCAACTGCCTTCGTGGGTAACCCAAAGCTGTGCGGTGGTGGGTCTAATGATCTGAGCATAAACCAGTGTATCTCTTCGTCGAATTTATCATCGTCAGGGTTTGCTCAACGACGTACTCGGTCTACAATGTTTGGCAGGTATAAGCTGGTTTTCGCATTAGGTCTATTAGCTTGTTCTTTAGCATTTGCAGTTGTGGCGATTATGAAGACTAAATCGATACGAAGAAAGGATCCCGAGGCATGGAAACTCACAGCATTTCAGAAACTAGACTTTGGGCAGGACGATATCTTAGAATGTCTAAAAGAGAATAACATCATAGGGAGAGGCGGAGCTGGTATAGTTTATAAAGGAACAATGCCAAACGGAGAAAACATCGCTGTAAAGAGATTACTGGGGATAACCAAAGGCTCTTCTCATGATGATAATGGGTTCTCAGCAGAAGTACAAACATTGGGTAGGATTAGACATCGAAATATCGTTAGACTGATAGCGTTTTGTTCGAATAAAGACACAAATTTGCTTGTTTACGAGTACATGCCCAACGGAAGCTTAGGTGAAGTTCTACACGGAAAGAGAGGAGGATATCTGAATTGGGAAACCAGACTTAAAATCGCAATGGAAGCTGCAAAGGGTCTTTGTTATTTGCACCATGATTGTTCTCCTTTGATACTTCATCGCGACGTAAAATCAAATAACATTTTGCTGGACTCCGATTTTGAAGCTCATGTTGCAGATTTCGGACTCGCTAAATTCTTGCAAGATACAGGAACATCGGAATGCATGTCTGCCATCGCTGGTTCTTACGGTTACATCGCTCCAGGTACATAGTTTTCCCTTATACTACCATTTTTTTTATTTTTTGCTGCATTTATATTAAATATATGCAACTCCTGAATCCTGATCAAGCCAGACGTTTTATCTAAATCAGGCGCACAGTCCTTAGAAAAACTAAAGGTCAGAAACTCAGACACTGACCTTGCTATTCATTCTTTGTCTTGGAACTTTCACAATAAACGTGTCCAAGATTACATAATAGATCTTCCTTGTCTCCAAAATACCAACAGACTGAGCTCGTAACTGAGTTAAAGAAGTAGTAGTAGTGGCGGTAATCATTCCTTTCTAGTAATAAGCAGCGATCATCTCTTTTTTTTAACTTCCTTGAAGATAAAAAATACTACTACTCCTGGTAGTAATAATTAATACTGTACAAACTAGTTATATTCCCAATTTTGCTGGTCCAACCAAAAGTAACAAGTTATATGGTGGGTGGTGTGGTGATTCATGCATGTGGGGTTCAACAAGACCACCTCCACCCCTATTAAAAGCATAAAAGAAAGAAACAAAAATGCTCTACTTTAGCTTTTTTTACTCTTTATTCTTCTTTTTTCTTTTTCTTCCCCATCCCAATAGATACCTGCACTACGCTGTTTAGGGAGATCAAAAAACCTAAAATTTAATAGGAATACCAAAACCCCCACTAAACCTGACACCCCCATTAACAACCTTGTAAATATGCAAGTGATTCTTTTATTACTATATGAACCCCTAGCTAGTTTAAGGGCAACAAATTCAATCAACAAATAACTCCTTTACCTTGTTTGACCAAATACGCGCGGCAGATGCATTAGTCTAGAAATTATTGCTTGACTACAAATGATCAACACAAATTCATGCAACTAATATAATACATTTCTTTCAACTTAAGAAAGACTAGAAGAAAATAAATAGCCCAACACCCAAAATAAGCTCATGCGTTAAAAAGGGAATTAACCAGGATCAAATCTTTGTATTTTCATCAAAACCAAGAAGAAAAGAGAGTAGATAAAGACAGAGATTAAAGGATCAAAAACACTAAAAAGGAGAAAACAAAAGGCAAAGCAAAACCATCTTTTCATTTTTACAGTGCATGGGGTTATCTTTTTTAACTTTCCTAGGGGAAGATGAATAACTTAGCAGCTTCTTCTCCGTGGTCTGTAAAGCGAAAGGGTCCAGTTGTGGGTGAGTGATCGCAATGACATAGAATCTTAAATTTCAACCATATATTTTAGAGCTCAAAAATAATATATCCCGTCTGACACAACTCATCCTGACTAGGTTGTTCCATGCATTAGTGCAATCAATACTCATGAGCCTAGCTAGAGCACTGGCAAGTGCATATAGATTCTAGATACAGAGTGGTTGCCTGTTGGAATATGCAAGAAGCTTCCCATCTGAACTTGGGACTTAGGAGTAGTATCCATTTTGTGATGTGGTGGTATTTACAGCGAGAAATTTAAGTTCGTCTGTACAATGATTATCAATGACTAGACAACATTGGCTTTGCAACGACATTCACAGTTAACCTATATCTTGCCAAAAGCTCTGCTAATTGCTAATTTTGTTTCAGTTTAGGTAAATGGGTAACCGAAAGACACCCCTTAAATATTATTAAGAGGTGTCTACAGAAAGGATAAAATAGACACTTCGACTGATTTTTGAAATTTGACGTGCAATGTTCAATCACGGGGAAATTGCTGTTACTGGGGTTGGGGGTACTTGGATGGGTTGTTTTGGTCAAGACATTATACTGTATATATATACAAATTCTGGATATTATTATTTTATGTATATTTATAATAATAATATAATATTTGACTCCATATATATATACAGAGTACGCGTACACATTGAAAGTGGATGAAAAGAGTGATGTATACAGCTTTGGAGTTGTATTGCTAGAACTCATAACAGGAAGAAGACCAGTTGGTGATTTTGGTAACGGGGAAGAAGAGAATGGATTAGTAGATATTGTTCAATGGACAAAGATGATTACCGATTGGAACAAAGAAAATGTGACGAAGATATTAGATGAAAGATTACTAGTACCGGTAAACAATTGCAAAAATACAAGTATCCCTTTTCTAAATGAAGCCGTGCAAGTATTCTTTGTAGGGATGTTATGTGTTCAAGAACATAGTTTAGAGAGACCAACTATGAGAGAAGTTGTTCAGATGCTTTCTCAGGCCAAAGAACTACAACCACTGCTACCAGCTACCAGTTCTACCTGCACATTTACATTACCAATCTCATCATGATGTATACCATATCATTCAGTAGTAGTTCGCACGTGTTTCTACCAAATAAATTTGCATTGACATTTTCCTATTGTAATATTATTGATCATGATATATTGATGTATACCTATATGGAAATTTTAGTTAAAGATTTTTTCTCTCCCTAGTACAGTGTATGAATTAGGTATGTGTCACATGCAAGTTTCAGTGTATGACTTTAGTTAAAGATTTTTAACACTCATAAAACAAGTGAGAGCTTGTTTCATCTTTTTCTTCACAAAAACTACATGTCCTATCCACGTCCATTCCTCTCCGAGCAAGTTTATCGGTCGTCATCAACTTTTCATGAGAGGAAAACCAAAGAAAGAAATTAACTTTATAAGAATATAACGGACTCCAAATAATCTCGCTTGGGAAATCCATCGCCTCCGTTCCACTATGAGAAATTACTCCATTCTTTACCGAGTATGCCTCCAACTTATTATTATCCCCAACCATCCACAATCTAGAGTCTATAGCTCCTTCTTGTATATTAACCGATTCAAGTGATGACTTTATAAAAGCAACCTCCCTCGATATAGATTGAGAATATCTTTCACGAGACATAAACTTCCATTTGATGCTGTCACTAATGCTTTCATACAACCGAGCCACTACACACCCTTTGGTTCTTGAAGCTTCATAAGATAACGGAAATCTATTACAAACACACTATCACCGATCCATAAGTCTTCCCAAAATCTGGTTTCTTTCCCCGCACCAACCTTGAATCTTACATGTTTATTAAAGTCTTTAAGATCATCGTAAATATTGTGCCACAAACTACAACCCTTTGGCCCTTTTGGGCGCAGAATGTCTCACCCCGTTGGAATTTCGCCAAATTTTTCCGCAATTATTTTCCTCCAAAAGCATCCTTTTCCGTTCCAAATCTCCACCACCATTTTTTGAGAAGAGCCGAATTCATATGTTTAGACATTCGAATTCCAAGACCCCCACTCTTTTTAGACTTCAATACCATGGACCATTGAATGTTATGAATCCTTTTCTTATTTGAGTCATCATCCCATAAGAAATTTCTTAGTATTCAATCAAGTTTATTTGTTATGGAGCATGGAGCAAGAAAAATCGAAAGGTAATAAATTGGCAAGCTAGCCAAAACACTTTTTATAAGAGAAGCTAGCCAAAAAACTTTTTATAAGAGACAACTTACCTCCTGTTGATGTTAACCGCCCTTTTCAAGAAGAAAGCCTAGAAGCACAAGATTCCATTATCTTCTCCCACTTATGAGAACCATTAACTTTATCACCCAAAGGAAGACGAAGGTAAATACTTGGGAAATTTGATCTTTTAAACCCTAACATACTCGCAAAGCCATCAATATCTTCATTAAGAGCGACACCGAACAAACAAATTTTCGAGAAATTAATCTTCAAACCCGACGAAAGCTCAAAACATAATAGCAAATATCGGAGAGCATCCACTTGCTCATGCTTCGGGTCAAGAAAAACAATGGTATCATCGGTAAGTTGAAGGTGATTAATTTTGATTCCCCCGTTTTTTACCGAAAAACCAGAAATTTTACCAACTTCTTGTGCCTTATTCAACATATGGCTCAACACTTCTCTGACGATGGTAAAAAGAAATGGTGAAAGAGGATCACCTTGACGAAATCCCTTACTACTACTAAAAAACCCGTGATCCGAGCCATTCACAAGAACTAAAAATTTTGAATAAGATAAGTGATGTGATTTCAAATTGAGTTGTAGTAAAAAGTTCGTTGAGACTTGTGAAAGCAATAGATTTTAGACTTAATTTTAAAGCAAAGAAAATAAAGCAAATAAATGTTGATATGTTGTGAAAATTCTGGAGAGGCTGGAGCTAGGATTTCACCATTCATCAATACTTAAGTGGTTCTAAATTAATTTATATCATGCAATTTAAATAATTGATTCGATTCTAAAATATTGCCAAAATCAGATTCCCAAAATATCAAATGTTAGTCGCAAGTATAACGCATCAAGAGTCTAAAACTAAGCATGCATCATCAAGAGAAAACACATTTGATTAATAAGAATCATTTAATTTATTTTTTATCAATGCAACTAATCATATAAAAATATTGCATAAATTTATAAAATAAATATTACCACATAATTCTTGAGAGAATGGCTTCCTCCATCGCCCCAAGGATTGGGTTTAGCTCATCATTAGGAAAACACGCTCAAAATTCATTTTTTTATTGCTCAAAGGTGGTGTACAGATGATGAAATGGGAGAAACAATGATAACGGGGTTTGCAACAGTTATAAGTGTTAAAAACTGAAAAGAACGATATAACAGTAATGTCGCTGATTCTCGACCCTCGCCTATGTGTCGTTTCCACTGTTGAAAAGCGACTGTCTTGGATGGTCTGTTCTTCGCATTCTTCAGATGAGCAGCAGCAGAAAAATATTTCTGGAACTTGATTTTCTCGACTCTGTGATGCTCTATAATCTCCCCAAACTCTCTGTAACCCTTCTAAGATGCCAGAACACGCTTTATATACACAACAACTTCAAAATATCTCGTAATAATATCTCCAAATTCTCTCACAGTAAAGCCATTACTCGGGAATATATTATTTCCAAAGTTATGGTTTTAAATCCTTCTTTACATCCTTCACGTGTCTATTGCAACTCAGAGTTCTCCATACATGTGTAGTACACGAATTAGAGTCCCAGCAGCACATGAAATTCATAGAAAGTCCCGTGAAAACTCTCCCACGAACGTATTGCTCTGTTTGCTTCAAACCCACGATGCAACCAACTCTAACCGAAACCATCGACCATACCATTCCTGTTTGGTCCAAACAGGCCCAAAGCAACCAAACCCAGTGATTATTCTCGCTCAAACTCCTCGGAATTCGAAACAAAGCTTTCCGTTTGAAGATAAATCCGAGATTCTGTTTTTCCTCAACTCCACCATTATAGCCAATTCTGGTCGAAACCATTGATCATACCATGCCTGTTAAGCTTAAACATGCCTTCCCATGAAATTTTCAACCATTGAGTCTCCTTGAATCTTCTCCAAAATCGAACTGTTGAAGAAGAACCAAATTTCCCGCCAAAAACATAATTTGAATGTTGAAGATGAAGTGCCATGAATCCGTTCTGCGGGTGCCTTTAACAAAGGGTGCTCTGGGGTGCCCTTATCCAAAATGAGGGTGCCTTAGTAATTTTCCAGGGTGCCTTTAACAACTTTTCGAGCCAAAATTTCCAAAAATGTTTATTTCCCAAAAATACCTACAAACACATAAAACACCAAAATAAGTACGAAATCGAGCACCAACAATACAGAAAATTGAGGACAACTTAGACACAAAAATGTGTCTATCAAATACCTCCAAACTTATTATTTGCTAGTCCTCGAGCAAATCTAATATAAAATGACTATACTTAGCACGTGCAGCAAGCCGTTAAACCGCTAGGTGGCCCTAGCGGCGGAGTGTTGTCTCCGAAGGGTTTACCAGATGTGTACCCACAAAACCTTTACTCCAGACCCTAGCTATCTACGCAGAACCTTGGAAGGCACTAAAGAATCTCCTTGGTTGGCATACAAACATTGATTATAGGAGGAAGTACCCTGATGCGAATTTCCAATTGTTGTACACGAGTTTGCACTCAGCATACTATAATTCATATATAAGTGACAGAGCTCTACTCTGATAGTTTCTAGACATCATAACCGGATTCAACCAATCATATGGAAAGATTAAGAAGATGGATAAAGAGAAAAATAGATGGTTAAAGTGAACGGTGTTTCCCATATCTGTCTGAAGGCCTCTGCCAAGATGATCCTATCCTAGTGGACTGAGATATCGGTCTGACTAATATCAACACAACTGGCATATACAAGGGAACCAGTGGTCGATAAACCTAACTCTAGGTCAACACAACTGGCATATACAAGGGCACCAATGGTCGACTTTATTGAATTTATTCTGATTGGTCTGATGGTCTGGTCTCAAACTTTTTTTTTTTTTTTTGTATCTCAATCACTCTATTTCACCTAGCAATGGTAAAAAATTGAGTCGTGTGCCCCACCAAATCACGTAAGAAATAAAAACAGAAGGGATTAGGATTCAACGAGTTATGGCGAAACTGCCATGTTTTTTTTTAATTCTAACACTTGAGCTCTGTGCTTTTATGGATAGACTCTTTAGATGTTTCCATCTAATCAGATTGGTTCCTCTGTTCCTACAACCAAGATATTCCCATCCATTTAGATTGGTTAGTGCCAACCTTAATAAGCATAAATTTCTAGGCTCTGGATTTTATTTATTGCAACTAAAAGCTAACAAAAAGTTTCTTTCCCACCCCCAAACTTAAATCTAACATTGTCCTCAATGTTTCTAATGAAAGAGCAATACCAAAAAGCAAAGTAACCTGAGGAATCAGTAAAGAGAGAAGTCGGAAAGATAGTACCTGGGTGAAGAGAGAAATAAAAAACTAATATACAACATACAATCGCCTCGATGGTCAATCAAGGGTAAACAGGGTCCTCCAGAGGGACCTACTCAACATCACCTGTAGGAAAGGGCTCTAAAAAGGGTTTCAATCTCTGACCGTTAACCTTTGAAGAACTACTACCATCCGGTGTCTCAATCTCAACAGCTTCATGAGGAAAGACAATGCGAACAATAAAATGACCCGTCCACCGAGAACGTAACTTCCCAGGGAAAAAATGCAAACGGGTATCATACAGAAGAACTTTTTGACCTGGAGAAAATGACTTTCTTAAAATATTCTTATCATGCACGAGTTTCATTTTGTTCTTATACTCTTTCGCACTATCGTAAGCATCTATACGAATATCTTCCAACTCATTGAGTTGGAGTTTCCTATGGGCTCCTGCCTTGTCAAGTGAAAAATTTAGCTGCTTAACAGCCCAATAAGCTCTATGTTCTAACTCAACAGGTAAATGACATGCCTTTCCATACACAAGCCGATAAGGCGACATTCCAATGAGGGTCTTAAACGCAGTACGGTAAGCCCATAAGGCATCAGTAAGCCTAGACGACCAGTCTTTCCGATTAGGATTAACTGTTTTCTCAAATATACGCTTTATCTCCATATTGGAAACCTCTACTTGACCACTAGTCTATGGATGATATGGGGTAGCTACCTTATGTGTAATACCATATTTTTTCATCAAAAGCCTAAAAGGTCCATTACAAAAGTGCGACCCTCCATCACTAATTATAGATCGCGGTGTACCAAAACGTGTAAGTATATTATTTTTCAAGAACTCAATCACAACCCTATGGTCATTGGTTTTACATGCAACCGCCTCAATCTACTTAGAGACATATTCTACAGCGACAAGGATGTAAAGGTTACCAAAAGAATTAGGAAACGAACCCATAAAGTCAATACCCCACACATCAAAGACCTCAACAACTAAAATAGGGTTCAAGGGCATCATGTTCCTACGGGAAATGGTTCCTAACTTCTGGCAACGCTCACAAGTAACACAGTGACTATGGGAGTCTTTAAACAATGAAGGCCAATAGAATCCACACTGCAATATCTTAGCAGCAGTCTTCTTAGCACTAAAGTGACCCCCACAAGCATGATCATGACAAAAGGAAATAATACTGGACTGGTCACTCTCAGGTATACATCTCCTAATAATCTGGTCTGGACAATACCCAAACAAATAAGGATCATCCCAAAAGAATTTCTTCACCTCGGCTAAAAACCTAGAACGATCTTGTTTACCCCAATGTTGGGGCATTCGACCAGTAACAAGATAATTCACTATATTCGCATACCAAGGTTCTTGGATAACAAAGAACAGTTGTTCATCAGGAAAACTATCCCTAGCAGGAGGAGAATCATTAAGGGTATCCACAACAAGCCTAGACAAGTGGTCTGCTACTACATTTTCTGCACCTTTTTTATCTTTAATGTCTAAGAAAAATTTCTGCAACAATGGGATCCATCTAATCAATCTAGGTTTAGTATCCTTCTTGGAAAGAAGATACTTCAAAGCAGCGTGATCATTAAAGATTATGACCTTAGAACCTAAGAGGTAGGATCTAAACTTTTCTATGGCAAACACAATAGCTAATAGTTCCTTCTCCGTAGTGGTATAGTTCAACTGGGTATCATTCATAGTTTTGCTAGCATAGTAAATCACATGAAGTAACTTATTTTCTCGCTGACCTAGCACAACACCAATAGCATAATCTGAAGCATCACACATGATCTCAAAGGGTAGGTTCCAGTTGGTTGCCTGGACTATGGGGGCGGTAGTGAGTAAATTCTTAAGCTTCTCAAAAGCCTCTAAACAAGCATCATCAAAGACAAACTTAACGTCTTTTGCAAGCAAATTGCAAAGAGGTCTAGAAATCAAGATAAAATCCTTAATGAATCGATGATAAAAACCTGCATGCCTTAAGAATGACCTAATATCTCTTACGGTTTTTGGGACCTGTAAAGTTTTAATAAGGTCAACTTTGGCTCTATCTACCTCGATACCCTTCGAAGATACGATATGCCCTAGAACAATTCTTGAACGAACCATGAAGTGACATTTCTCCCAATTAAGCACTAAATTCTTTTCCTTACACCTAGTCAAAACTAATGACAAATGATGCAAGTACTCATCTAAATACGAACCAAACACTGAAAAATCATCCATAAAGACCTCTAAGAACCGTTCTACCATGTCAGAAAATATGCTCAACATACAACGCTGAAAGGTCGCAGGGGCATTACATAGCCCGAAAGGCATGCGTCTATACGCAAAGGTACCAAAGGGACAGGTAAAAGTGGTTTTCTCTTGGTCTTCTGGGGCTATGACAATCTGATTATAACTGCAGTATCCATCTAAAAAGCAATAATTCCTACGTCCAGCTAATCTCTCTAGCATTTGGTCGATGAAGGAAATGGGAAAGTGGTCCTTCCTAGTGACCTTGTTCAATTTCCTATAGTCAATACAGACACGCCAACCGTGGTAACCCGGGTTGGAATTAACTCATTGTTATCATTCTGGACTACAGTAATACCGGATTTCTTGGGAAAAACCTGAACGGGGATGACCCACTTACTATCTGAAATGGGGTAGATAATGCCTGCATCTAACATCTTAAGAACCTCGGTTCGAACTACTTCTTTCATATTAGGGTTCAGTCGACGTTACATCTCCCTAGAAGGTTTGGTGTCACTCTCTAAATAAATATGATGCATACAGTCAGTAGGACTTATATCCTTAATGTATGTTATGGTCCACCCTAAAGCTTCCTTGTTATTCTGAAGGACGGTCACTAGCCTACTTTCCTGATCACTATCCAAGTCAGATGCTATAATCACAGGTAAAGTTTCAGATGGGCCTAAAAACACATACTTCAGGGAATCTGGTAATGGTTTAAGGTCCAACTTAGGAGGCTTTTCTAACGAAGGAACTAGGGTAGACTCAAAAACGGGTAGAGGTTCGAACTTAGGTTTCCATCCATTACTAGTGTCTATCAAAGGGGTTGAATCTAACAAAGCATTCACCTCATTAATCACATCGTCATCATCAAAATCAATCACAAAGTGGGCTAGGCATTTCTCTAATGGATCTTCTAAAAAAGTGTTTGGTAATGACTCCTCGACTAATGTTCCTATCATGTTCACCTCTTCTATGCTCGAGTTATCTAGTTCAGAGGGTAGCTTACTAATATTAAAAATGTTTAGCTCAATAGTCATATTACCAAAAGACAAATTCATAATACCATTTCTACAGTTAATGATCGCATTGGATGTAGCTAAAAACGGGCGACCTAAAATCACTGGTATTTGGTTCTCTGGGTCAGGGACAAGTTGGGTATCTAGGATAACAAAATCCAGTGGATAAATAAACTTGTCGACCTCAATAAGAACGTCCTCGATCACACCACGAGGAATTTTAACGGACCTATCAGCTAACTGAAGTGTCATCTGGGTAGGTTTCATCTCACCAAGTCCTAGCTTAAGGTACACATGGTATGGCAGTAAGTTCACACTGGCTCCTAACTCAAGCAAAGCTTTCTCGACACGGTATTTACCTATTGTGCAAGAAATAGTAGGGGACCCTGGGTCTTTATACTTACGAGTAGTGGTATTCTGAATAATAGAACTCACATGACTAGCTAGGAAGGCTTTCTTCTGGACACTAAGTTTTCTCTTTCGTGTACACATATCCTTAAGAAACTTGGCATAAGCGGGAATCTGCTTAATCACATCTAACAATGGGAGGTTGATAGTAACCTGCTTAAAAACCTCAAATATATCATTAAATTTGGACTCCCTCTTAGTTGGAACTAGCAGCTGGGGGAACGGGGCTCTGGGAACAAAGCCGGGCTCAGCAGGACCTTCATTGGTCTCTTTGGAGACTCTATCAGTCTCCTCATTTTCTGGCTCAGAAGGGTGAACTACATCATGTTCACTATCAGGCATGGAAACCTTATTGTCAACTTTCTTTCCACTCCTAAGGGTTGTTATAGAACTCACATGATTGTACGATTTCTCTCATTTAGGGTTAGGATCAGTTTGACTAGGGAACCTTCCATCTTCTCTTTTACTAAGAAACTTAGCTATTTGGCCGACTTGAAGTTCTAAGTTAGCAAGAGACTGGGAATTATTCTTAAAATTCTGCCTGGTTTCTTCTTGAAAACCATAGTGGTTCTTTGATAACATCTCATGGTTCTCTGCTAACATAGTAAGGGTTTCTTCTAAGGTGGAGATCTTTTTCTCATTCTGAAACTGGGGTTGATCTGAAGAGCTCTTAGCATAACCAAAACCTGGGGGAGGCTGAGAATTACTAGACTGTCCTTGATTCTGACCCTTAGACCAAGAAAAATTAGGATGGTTTCTCCAACCAGGTTGTAAGTCTCTGAGTATGGGTCAAACTTTTAACGGTTCTCAAATCTAGCATTGTAATAGACAGCATGGGCTTGCTCTTCACTAACCTGACCTTCCCAAAATGAGTTATTGGGTTCTACTCCACAACTAGACACTTGAGAGGCTCTAAACCTATCATCGGGTTCAACAAGAGACCAATGCTTAGGATGATTCAATTCCAAAGCTTCTAACCTTCTAGACAAAGCAGCAAACTTAGCATCATACCCGAAGCTTGTATCTACCACATTGGTGCTACTTCTATTGACCAAGAATCTTTTGGGGGGTTCAACACAAGACTCCCACTGTTGGGATTTTTCAGCGACATCTCCTAAGAAGGTAAAAGCATCATCAGCACTTTTACTAGTGAACTCACCAGCGCACATAGACTCAACCATGGCTTTGGTTGAATAGTCTAAACCATCATAAATAATCTCTACGAGTTTCATCTTATCAAATCCATGGTGAGGACACTGGGATAGGAGATCATTGAATCTCTCTAAAAACCTATAAAGAGACTCTCCCTCTTGTTGCACACTAGCACTAATTTTCTGCCTAACAGACGCAGTTTTATGCTTAGGGTAAAATTTCATATAGAAAGCAGCAATAAGTTCATGCCATGTTTCAATGGATTCAGATGGTAGGTTGTTCAGCCAGGTCTTGGATTTATCTCTCAAGGAAAAGGGAAACATCTTAAGTTTCAAGACTTCATCAGTAAGGTCTTTTATTCTAATTGTCCCACAAATTTCTTCAAAGTCCCTAATATGAAAATAAGGGTTCTCATCATCTTTCCCTAAGAATATAGGGATCATCTGAAGAATACTAGGTTTTATCTCGAAATTAGCCGTAGTGGCTGGCAATTTAATGCACGAAGATCTGGTGGACCTAGTTGGGAACATGTAATCTTTCAAAGTTGCCATTGCTGGCACGGCTGAAGTACTAGGGGTATTTTCCTCACGAAGAGACAAATTCTCAAAACTGAAGTTTCCAAAAACAAGGATCTCAAAAGAAGAGTCTTCGAGCTCCCTGCTTCCACAAGAAGAACTACTAGGTTTTTCACTAATCAATCGACTCTAGAGTGTTTATTTTCCATGCCCGCTCTTTAATAACCTTGGGCATACACTAGAAAAACAAAAGAAAAAAAAAGAAACCCTAAAAGGAAGGGAAGTCCTATGCAAACACAAACAAAGCTGACTCCACCACAGCAAACCTACTGATTTCTAGCAAAAAAAAAAGCATGATGGCTCCACTTAGATTGTTTCTAGACCAGCTTCTAATCCTTCGAAAGGGAATTCGTTATAATTTAAGCAAACCCCTATGGAATCAATTCGAGTTTAATAAAGTTGAATCGAGACGAGGGAAGCTCAGTGGAGCTTTGATACCCAAGGCCTCACCGGCGTTACAAGGCGGCGTATTCAACTCACAGAAACCATCATGAACTTTGAAGCATGCTTAAAAGAGTAACCAATATTTTTCGAATGACTTTCCTATTAAGCTCGTTACCCTATAGGTCTCGTTCTAGTCAAATTTTAGGCTTAGGTTCGCGTTTGGTTTCGTTTTCCTAAGGAGGGCAAGAAGGGAACGGTGATGAAATCCTAACCCTTATCTTGTATGGCCAGTCCTTGCCATTTACTAGGAAACTAAAGCAGCCGTTTTCAAATCCTCAGCATATATGCAAACTAAGGAATACATTAACTCGCTGACAGGGGATTCGCGAGTGTTTCGACAAACTTACCTCCCGTACCAGACGGGGGATGAACCGTTGTAGTCGACTCGGGCCACGACTCCTATATCATGTATGAACCCGAGGGGCCGAGGCGATATCGGAATCGCCGTCCTTCTCTGCAAACAATTGATATTTAAACTACCCTTCCGTAGGGTTTAAAAAAATAAAGTCCCAAAGTCCACAGTCCAAAGTCCAATAATAAAGTGCAAAAGAAAAAGATAATCTAAAAGAAATTCTAAAAAAAAAATTTTGTCTCTCTCTCTCTCTTTTTTTTTTAATTAATTTTTATTCTCCTTTTCTTTCGCTCCTTTCGCTTTGCTTTTACTCCAAATCTTTAAGTATTCACCAAAAGCTTTGGCAAATTTTTTCTTTCGCTCCAAATTCCAAAATCTGTAAGGAAAAGACAAAAACCCAAAAACGTAAAGAAGAACAAATAAAATAAAAATGAAAAACAAATAAAAACCTAAAAAAAATCTAAAAACTCTAGCCTAAAGACAAGTCCGCGTCGGCGGCGCCAAAAATTGATGTGATTTCAAATTGAGTTGTAGTAAAAAGTTCGTTGAGACTTGTGAAAGCATTAGATATTAGACTTAATTTTAAAGCAAAGCAAAGAAAATAAAGTAAATAAATGTTGATATGTTGTGAAAATTATGGAGAGGATGGAGCTAGGATTTCACCATTCATCATGCAATTTAAACAATTGATTCGATTCTAAAATATTGCCAAAATCAGATTCCCAAATTATCAAATGTTAGTCGCAAGTATAACGCATCAAGATTCTAAAACTAAGCATGCATCATCAAGAGAAAACACATTTGATTAATAAGAATGATTTAATTTATTTTTTATCAATGCAATTAATAATATAAAAATATTGCATAAATTTATAAAATAAACATTACCACATAATTCTTGAGAGAATGGCTTCCTCCGTCGCCCCAAGGATTGGGTTTAGCTCATCATTAGGGAAACACGCTCAAAATTCATTTTTTTATTGCTCAAAGGTGGTGTACAAATGATGAAATGGGAGAAACAATGATAACGGGGTTTGCAACAGTTATAAGTGTTACAAACTGAAAAGAACGATATAACAGTAATGTCGCTGATTCTCGACCCTCGCCTATGTGTCGTTTCCACTGTTGAAAAGCGACTGTCTTGGATGGTCTGTTCTTCGCGTTCTTCAGATGAGCAGCACCAGAAAAATATTTCTGGAACTTGATTTTCTCGACTCTGTGATGCTCTATAATCTCCCCAAACTCTCTGTAACCCTTCTAAGATGCCAGAACACGCTTTGTATACACAATAGATTCAAAATATCTCGTAATAATGTATCCAAATTCTCTCACAGCAAAGCCATTACTTGAGAATATATTATTTCCAAATTTATGGTTTTAAATCCTTCTTTACATCCTTCACGTGTCTATTGCAACTCAGAGTTCCCCATACATGTGCAGTACACAAATTAGAGTCCCAGCAGCACACGACATTCATAGCAAGTCCTGTGAAAACTCTCCCACAAACGTGTTGCTCTATTTGCTTCAAACCCACGATGCAGCCAACTCTAACCGAAACCATCGACCATGCCATTCTTGTTTGGTCCAAACAGGCCCAAAACAACCAAACCTAGTGATTGATTCTCGCTCAAACTCCTCGGAATTCGAAACAAAGCTTTCCGTTTGAAGATAAACCCGAGATTCTGTTTTTCTTCAACTCCACCATTATAGCCAATTCTGGTAGAAACCATTGATCATACCATGCCTGTTAAGCTTAAACATGCCTTCCCATGAAATTTCAACCATTGAGTCTCCTTGAATCTTCTCCAAAATCGAACTGTTGAAGAAGAACCAAATTTCCCGCCAAAAACATAATTTGAATGTTGAAGATGAAGTTCCCTGAATCCGTTCTGCGGGTGCCTTTAACACAGGGTGCTCTGGGGGTGCCCTATCCAAAACGAAGGTGCCTTTAGTAATTTTCCAGGGTGCCTTTAACAACTTTTCGAGCCAAAATTTCCAAAAATGTTTATTTCCCAAAAATACCTACAAACACATAAAACACCAAAATAAATACGAAATCGAGTACCAACCATACAGAAAATTGAGGACAACTTAGACACAAATATGTGCCTATCAATAAGCAATTTCGAATCCAAGCTCGCCAAACACCCCCGAACCCCATTTTATACAAAACTTCATTTAAAAAACTCGAAGACACATTATTAAATGCCTTCTCAAAGTCTAACTTGCACACCAACCCCGGATTTTTTTGGGGCAGTCTAGAATCCACACATTCATTAGCTATAAACACTCCATCTAGGATTTGACGACCTTTTATAAAGCTAGATTGAGTTGGAGAAATTAAAATAGGGAGATATACCTTTAATCGCTCCGCTAGAACTTTGGAGATGATCTTGTAAACACTTCATATAAGACTAATAGGTCGAAAGTCCTTGACCTCCTCAACACCAACCTTCTTAGGAATGAGAACAATAAAGTTGTTCTTTAAAGAGAGATCAAGAATATTATGATCATGGAATTCCTTGAATATCTTCAACAAATCATCTTTAAGGAAGTCGCAACGATAATATAAAATTTTATAGGGAACCCATCCGGACCCGGAGCTCTATCAACACCCAAATCATGAATTGCTTTCTTTACTTCATTTTCACTAAACGGCCTCTCCAACCAAATTCTAGCATCTTCGTAGATTTGTCTTAAACACATATCTTTAATTCTTGGTCTATCATTTGAATCTTCCTTGAAAGCTTTCTCAAAGTGATTTGCGATGCCTTCTTGATTTCATCTTTTTTCCCGGTCCATCTACCATTGATGCTAAGATTATTGTTGTTGTTAATAGCTCTATGACCCTTCATCACACGGTGAAAATGTTTGGTATTTCTATCACCATCACGGATCCATTTGACTCTTGATTTTTGACGAAGCAATATATCTTTACGCCTATGTGCCGTCTCAAACTCAACTCTAGCCATGACAAGCATGTCTTCTTCGGCCATTGTAAGATCCCTTCCATCACCAAGATCATCCAAATCTTTAATCTTGTCAAGAGTCGTATCAAAGGCTTAATCAATACTCCCAAAGACATCTTTGTTCCACGATTTCAATTTTTGTTTCAAAGCATTTAACTTCTTAGAAAAGCATTCACTCGCGGAACCTACAAAAAAGAAAGACTCCCACCACTCTTTCATCAAAGAAATTATGTTAGTATTTTCAAGCCAAGCTAATTGAAACCGAAAGGGACAAGCTCCCCAATCCGTCACAAGAGAGCATAACCCAAGAGGAAAATGATTCGAAAAAGGTCTCGCAAGCCGCTTCAAGATAAGATTTGAAAAATGCACCTCCCAATCGAGAGAGAATAGAAAGCGATCAATCTTGCTCTTCCTATTCGGTGGTCTACTCCAAGTATACTTCGCACCGGGAATAAGAAACTCCACGAGATCGAGGTCATTGCAAAGTTTATCAAAAACAATTCATAGAATTTGAGGCTCTACTACATCCCTTTCTTTTTTCCATAACTCTTATTTCGTCACCCCGATACACCAAGGTAAACCATCCCAATAGCTCCTCAAAGTAGCCAACTCCAAGAGAAATCATTTTTTTTTCTTGCACATTACAAAGACCATAAACGTCGGTAAGAACTCAACGAAAGTTATCTTCCAAGTTGCGACAAGAGATACTTATCGTGAAAATACCTTCAAAAAAATCATCAACTTCTACCAAATCCGTAATCCAAACAATCAATATACCCCCGGATCTTCCATAAGAATTTAAAGCAATCCATCTACATGACGTCGGACCCAACATTGACGCACAATAAAATCGGAGCAAATATTAAGCTCGGTTTCTTGAATAATAAGAATTGTAGGTTTCCACCGCTTCACAAGCTTTTTCAACTTCGACCGTTTATCCGGATCCCCGAGACCTTTTACATTCCAAGATATTATGTTAAACATTAAAAACAAATACAAATACAACCCAAGAGAACAAAACCCCAAAGAAACAACTCCATTAACAAGCCTTCGTTACCAATTCATCTTTGAAAGCATTTGCATAAAGGAGAACCGTTTTCGTAACAAAGGCAATTTCGTTTTTAGATAACACAATTCCGGAATCAATACCTGTGTCTTTTAGTTTTCCATGAAAAGCATTGAATTTTGCTGCAATTCCTTTTGCAATTTTCACCGCATCATTAGGCTCGTCATCTTTGACTTTTGAATTACCACTAGTACTAGAGGAAGCATCGTCGCTGTTATCGACCACCAAGTCATTTGTTGAACAACCAATATGAGCCTTTAGAGTATCTTTTGCACCGATGGAAGCACCTTCGTTAACAGACCCACGCGATATAGAGGATGAAGAAATCCCACTAGACATTTTACACTTTAGCTTTTTTTTCAAGCTTCTCAGGGAGGAAGAATTTAAGCTGACAGAGCCACTAGCTTTGTTAGACGTATTCTCTGAATTTAAATCCTCACTATCAGGACTAACAACTTTCTTAGACATATCCACTGTATTTAAATCCAAACGGGCTTGTCAACCTGAGCTTGGCCCGACGAAAGTATTATCCACAAAATCTGAGTTAAAATTACTGTGCGTACATTTTCTACTGGCTCCATAGTTACAAAATTTGAATTATTACTAGAAAAGTCAAGACGAACAGGTGGCGACACGTCATTCAGACCATTACCTGTTGTTCCATCAGCCAGAACGACACTATTTTTCGTACACCCATGATATTTTTCAATTTCCAAACTTCCACGTCTTCCATCTTCTTCTTCCTCCTCCTCAGTTATCGGTGTTGGTTTCCTTCTCCATCGCTTACCGGCAATAGGCTCCATCCGATCCTTAACGATAGAAATTGGTTTCATATCGGGTCTTGATGGATCAAGTTCTTCACCAATCAAACGAATCTCAACCCAAAATCCTCTGCTACCAATAATTATTTCCTCACAACAAACTCCATTACTAACAGGGCCATTAAAAGAGACTTTGATCTCAGATAAATCAGTAGCCATCGAAGATTCGGGGCTTGTTTCAACCGAACCCTCAAATTTATCACCAATAGATTTGAATGTTGAATAGCACCATAAATTAAAAGGAACTCCTTTCACTCCGATCCATTTCTTCTTGATGCTCCAAGGATTGGGTTTAGGGATTGCATTAATAATTTCATTCCAAGGATAAATACGAATTTCTCTATCATTAACTTTCCATGAACCAGTATCTCTAATTCGATTAAATTCCTTCGTAGTATTAATAGTGAAAACTGCTTTAAGATCATCAATTTGCTGAAGTTCAAAGCTAAGACTCCACCCAAGTATGTCCATAATCCATCTTCCCATTTCTTTCCAATTATAATCTATATCAACCAATTGCACAACCATAGTACGATGCCAAGAAGAATTAACAACTTGTTCAGGGTTAGATTTCACTAGAGATGAACCTCCGTCAGATTTATGTTTTATGTTTCCATCTAACCAAGCATTTCCCACATTAACAACTGGTTTTTCCTCCATCATCTTACACCCTTTTGATTTTGAAACTCCAAACAATACACTTTCAAGTATCATCCCTGTTTCCCACCATCCTACACCAGTGTCCCCTGCCGGAAAAAACAGAGACGTCGGATACTCCTTATTATGTGAAACCAGAATACGAATATATTGTCCCATCTTGTTCTCTTCGCGAGCAGCAAAAATCCAATCTTCTTTATCTCGGAAATTCCAGTTAGAGAGCTTACCATTTCAACCATTAGCTTCCCTCTTAAGAAGTCTAGAAAACCATAACCCTGCCTTGTAACTTAACCAACAGAAACTTATCTTAATCTCTGACCAAACTGCAAGGTGAAGAACATCTCACGTACCCGTTTTTCCCATTGAGCCTCCAATAACTTTTCTTTCGATCTTAACACTGTCACCTTTTCTTGATTTTAGATCTGTTTTCCTACCCATGCTTTCTTCATACCCCCTTCTATCTTCACAAACCCTTGTCAAAGATCGTGATCTCCTTCTTCTTACCGATGTAAATCCTTCTTCATCAACTGTCCTTCTTAGATTCACCATAGCTTCTTTTCTCTCTCCTCTCACCTTTCTCTCTCCTGATTTTTGAAAAATGTTAAAGTAAGAATTACGAGTAGGTATTATTATCACGGGTCTAGTTTTTTTATGTTGATAAAACTAGGAACCTTTTGATCAATGGAAGTTCGAGGTTAAAATAAAATAATACAAAGGAACAAAAGCATACCCTAAAATTATAATACCTAAGAATTCAACAAGAGAAAGAGAAGGATTACCATAATAAGACAAATACAAGTATGAATAAGATCCGATTAAATCGGAGAAAGAATGGTTTTCCTCGAAATCGTATTTCAACCATTTAGTTTGTTTTTCTTCTTTAGAAAGATGTGCTCCCAAAATAGGAATGATTTGCTCAAATCTCTTGTAACTAATGATGAAGCTTCCGTCATCAAAGAAATCATCGATGAAGATTCCTTTCCTGGGTAAGTTGATGATGAGGATTTCGATAAAGATTTCGTCGCTAGAGACAATAAAGATGAAGATTTCGTCGTTGGAGAGTATCACTACTGATCTTAAAACCCAACTCAATAACCAAGAAACACTATTAAAGCGAAGATAAACTTCAAAAGAGTAGATAAAAGCGAAGATTTCGTCGGACACGGGACGCGCGTGGGACGCTGACACGGCGCGTGTCCGACGCACCAATTTGCGCGTCTGGTTTGGACGCATGGATGACGCGTGTCCGACTCATTTTTTTTTCATTTTCATTTAAATTTCTTCCTTTATTTTTACTATTATTAACCAAATGAAGAAAAACAAACATTTACATCAATAATTTAGGTCTTTATTAGGGTTTTGTAATTGGAAATAGCATCACGTATACCCTTAGATGGGCATCTGTTGTTCTAAGAATGCATTTTGATTGTGCCATACTGCCATGTGTTAAATAGTGACTGATTGTTTGACCTCCGGCATGTATAAACAAATGATATCTTTTTTCTTTTGAATTTTATATACATGTAGCAATCATTTTCTGGATCGAAATACTTGACTTTGCTATATAAATACATGATTTAATAAGAACGGGCCCCTAGCTCAGCTGGTCATCCCCGTTTCCCAAAGTTTCATGCGCTCCAGGAGATTCCAGGTTCGAGTCCTCAATGACGTAATATTGTAGGAATTAACATGGATGGTAGAGTTAGCTTGCCCCCCTTGTGACACAATCTCAGCCCCTCCCGCTTCGGCTCCCTTGGCTAGGTTACCCATGAGACTCGCTGGTAGGTTAGCACGACAACTTATTCAATTCGTGTAGTAGTGCGTGTCTGAAACACATGTGTCCGCGTTAAGTTTTTTGGAGAATTTTGTAGTGTCCGTGTCAAGCCCTAATTTTAAGAGAAATGTTTCTCTTTTACTTCCAAGCTTCGCCTGAAATCGAGAGCAGAGAGAAACTAAATGGCAGCAGAGAAAGGGAGAAAAATTCAGAGATGACATTGAGAGGGGTTTTGATTATTGTTCTGTTGATGCTCAAATGAAGAACGGCTGAAGAGATTGAGAAGAGGAACACATAAATATGAAGAAGAAACTGAAATTAGGGTTGTGTCAATCGAATCGAAGAATTGCTGAAGATTAAAGGGGGTTTTAGGAGTTGATACGATCTTAATACTGGGTTGTTCATGAATTGATCGTTTCTGCTACAATTGAATAGATTGTTGTCAAATGGAGCTGGACAACGAGAAGACTCAGATGGGTTTGTGTTTGAATCAAGGTTGGATCAAGTTACAGGGAAGACTACAGAAATGGGTTGAACTTGTGCTGGTATTGATGTGTTATCTGAAGCTGTATGGTGATGGGGTTGGAATTCAAGGGTTTAAGTGTTCTTGAGCTAATGAATCTGGTGTTGAAGTATGATAATGATGGTGGTTGTGGTGACTAAGGAACTGGTGGTGATTTGAAGATGGTTTGTTCTGATTTTGGTTGAATGGAGTTTGTTTGGCTGTTGATTACAGACAGTGATGGTGGTTTGTGTTGGTGAAGCTGTTGCTACTTGCTACTGTTACATAGATGATGGCTGAGCAGAGAACAAGAACTGGAAGATGATGGTGCCAAGATTAAGTATGCAATTACCAATGATGGAATGGAGGCTAAGATGAACAGCTAGGAGCTGCTGTAGTTGGGAGAGCAAGTGGTTGTTGAACCTGACTTGCAGGTGGTGTTGCTAATTGATTCAAGTGATTGTGTGAGATTGATAAGGGTGTTTGAGTCCGTATGGTTGTGCAGTTGAGAGTCGGCAAGAGGAGATGATGAACTGCTGCTGCAGATATGGAGTTGAAGTAATTGCAGGGCCTGGTGCAGTCGAAACCGCTTGACTGAACTTCTTTAAATAGATGTATGTTTAGGCTGGAATTGCAGTGATGTGTTGCTGCTGGTATTGAGGTCGTCTGAGCTGCAGGTGGTGGAAGTGGCATCAATTTAACTGCCTAATAGTAGAAGCCATGGAATTGCTGTTGGTGTTTGTGCAGTGGTGTATTTGCTGAGGTTGGCATTACAGGGGAGGAATGAATGCATTGTGGCTAGGTATTGCAGTCAAGAGCAGCTGATTGTTGGAGGACAGAAGGAAACAAAGAAACCCATCCACATCTTCAACCTGTTATCTTTAGGCCTGAGTAGATTGACCTGGTGATTGTTACAGCAGTGAATACTACAATAGAGAAGTGCTGGTACTGATTTAGTTGCAGGTGTGCAGTGTTGTTGGCTGCAATGAAGGACAAAGGCAGTGTGATGGGGATTGGTGCTGGTAATAGCAGTGCAGTGTGGTGCAGGTGCAAGGTGAAGCGCACTGATGGTGCAACACAAATCTGGCATGTGCAAAACAGCCTTGGCCTAGACTACTCAGACTAGTTAGATGAGTCAGCCAGCTGACTCTCAGACGTGACCCAGTGACCGTTTGACTTTCCCGGCCACCTAAGCAGTTTTCTGGTGATTTCTCCGGCCAAATTCCGGCGATGACCACAGTTTTCCGGTGACTACTTTTTGGCAGAAATTTACTGGCTATTATCACACATGGGCTTGGTGGACTCCTTGGTGATGGACTTTGGAAACAAGATAGTTATTGAAAGAAGACTTCTACAACTTTTTGAGGGCACGTTTTTTACTTGGAACTTTGGAGATAGCCGCGATTAGGGTTTGTTTTCATTATTTTTCATTTTCTTTATTTCATTTATTATGTTGATGAACTCCATAGCTATGAGTAGCTAAATCTTATACTATTGGTTAAGGATGTAGTCTGATTTCGAGAACATGTGCTTGATTAATGCATTAGTTTTCTCTCTTTGTTGTCGTTCAAACTTCTATTGTTTTCATAATTGCATGAGTGACGTATTGCAATCGGATTTATATGTGTTTTTAGTTAAGTGGTCAATTAATTGAATTTGCATCATTTTCCTTAGCTAATTGAGTGTTTATCATCGAGTGGTAACCTTAAATACAAGTAACATGATATGATTACAGTTTGTAGTGCTACACTCTTGCAATCATATGTAGAGTTTGACCTTTGTCCGAACGGTCATGCGCAATGTACGACAATTGCATAACCTATTTCTGAAACTTAATGCTCCTAGAAATTGAACTTAATTAGCGCAAGGCATTAGGTTATTCTTTAGGTAGAATTCACATTCGCTGCTCTAATGTGTTTGTTGATGAACTTAGGAAATTAACGGATTATCTTGGTCTCTTGATAGTCTAGGGCTTTTGACGAAAAAGAGATTGAATCGTAATTATAATCATGTATGCAAGCACTTGTTTTATTTCTTTTGATTTATTGTTTTATTGCATTATAAAATCTGACAATCCCCCCTCTTGGTTACTTAGAAACTGAAATTGCATACAACAAAAACTTATGTGGAACGAACTCTTTCTTACCACATACTTCATTCATACTTGGTTCAGTGAGTAAATTTATTTTTGACGCATACGACAGCGATTAAATTTTTGCGCCCAGCCGGGGAGGCATTTGGCTTGTTATTACGTTTTAGTTTCTTATTTTTATTTCTTCTTTCATATTTGCATCGTTTTTTGTCTCTTGTTTCTCACTTGTTTGTGAGAATTGTTTTTCAGGTACTTAATCCCTAGCTTCCAAAAGTTGGAAATATCCAAGGTGTGGGATAGCTAATCGTAGAGGAACAATACTACAAGAAAGACTTGACGAGACGGAATAACTAGAGTTGGAAGTGGAGGAAGAAGTTATATATCACGAAGAAGAACAAGAGGTTCTGGATCCACGAGAACCACTAGTTGAAGAAGAAGAAGCAATGGGTGATTGTACGCCCAAGGACTTGGCTTCTCACAAGCTGGATACACAACAATGGTGTATACAAACAAACTCAACCTTCCATATCAAGCAGGGGTTGATTAGAGAGTTACCAAAGTTTCATGGTATGGTGAATGAAGATCCAAACAAGCATCTTATGGACTTCCACACTATAGTAATGGCAATGTTACCAGCAGAGACTAATGCGGATGGTGAAATGTTGAAAGCTTTTCCATTTTCTTTGGAGGACAGTGCTAAGGAATGGTTGTACTATTTTCCGTACGGAAGTGTCACTACATGGAATGGGTTGAAGAAGCTTTTCTTAGAAAGATATTTTCCTGCATCAAAGGCTACTCAAGTTCGCAAGTAGATTTGTGGGATGAAGCAAAATGTGGTAGAGTCATTGTATGAATGTTGGGAAAGGTACAAGAGATGGTGGCAAGCTGCCCTCATCACCAATTCAGTGACGCAATGATTATTCAATACTTCTACGAAGGTCTCCAAGCAATTGATAGGAGTCTTCTTGATACTACAAGTGGTGGTGCACTTATTAACAAGACGGTGACACAAGCTAGAGAGTTGATTGAGAGTATGACAACAAATTCTCAACAATTTTCAAGTCGTGGATCAGAGCCACCCATCAAGGGAGTTAATCAAATTGACGAGATTATTGAATTACGTCATCAAATGAGCAATATGATAGCAATGATGCAACAAATTGCAGCGGTGGTTGTAAAACCATCATGCCCCGCTTATGAGATCGTAAATCAAGTCAATGATATTTTCTCAAATCAGTGGTTTGATACTTACTTCAACTCTTACGATCAAGGATGGAGAGACAACTCCAATTTGAGCTATGGTAACGAGCAAGTTTCAAGTGCAAGTTCTGTTTACAACCGTCAGAGTGAGTTCTAACAATAAGTGCAAAAACCACAACAAGTTCAAAGTCCAGAATTGAAAAAGATGGCTACTTTGGTGGAGACTCTGATTTCCGTGGTACAGCAAAATCAACAACTAGCGGGCATAAATCAGCATAAAACGGATAATGCAATTAAAGAGTTGAAAGCACAAGTTGGTCAACCACAAGAACAACAACTCCAGCAACAATAACAACCTCAAAACCAAGGGTCCAATATGGAAGAGTTGCTGAAATCTTTTATGCAAAGAGCAGATGGTGCAGTCAAGGAGTTGCAAAAACTACTTGGTTCAATGGCCGAGGAGATTAATTACTTGAATGCACAAAATGGTGAGAAACTCCCTTCTCAACTTTTTAACCCATGAGAGGGTGTCAATGTTGTTATGTTGAGAAGTGGTACACAACTTGTGCAACTTGAAGTTACCGATACGGGTAACATGAAGATCCAAAAAGAACCGGTTTTGGATGAAAGGAATGTTGATTTCCCCCAAACTTCCGAGGTACCTATTTCCAACTCTAAAACTCTTATTTCTACTTATGTTCCTTCTCTACCTTTTCCTGACAGGTTCGCGAAAGCTAATAAGAAAGTGGAACAAGATAGGGATATTTGGGATGTTTTTAAGAAGGTCCAAGTGAATATTAGGCAAACTCCTCACTATGCAAGGTGTGTAAAGGAATTGTGCACTAACAAGCACAAGGTTACCGGTAATGAGATAATGTGTGTGTGGGAGAACGCTTCGACGTATCTTCAAAGGAAACTCCCATCTAAATTGAAGGATCCCGGTAGTTTCACTATTCCATGCACTATTGGTAAAACAAGGTTCACAAAAGCTATTTTGAAGCTATTGATTTTGTTCAAGAAACAAGGTTCACTATTCCATGCACTTCGGGTTACCAGATGGAGGTTCAAGAAAGATTTCAAGTAGGATTCAACCAGCCTCATGGAGGCAATTATGAAGCTGTTGATTTTGTTATAGGCAACATAATTAAAGTAGCTCCTCACCAGAACCTCTCGGCGATCAAATTAGAAAAATTTTATATTCAGTCAAACTTATTACATAACTTAAATTGGAAATGTCCTAACCTCCAACAGTTTTTTGATACTCCCCAGTCAGTTCATGTTTCGACTGCTGAGACGAATACTTATAACTCTCATCCGACTGTGGCTGTTCAGAATGGTGTTATTCTTAGCCTATCTGAACACCGTTATGTATATTAGAGTTAGTTTCTCTTGGTTGGGCACTCTCTCTGTTTTCTTCTAAAATAAAAAGGTTCACAAAAGCTATGCTAGATTTAGGAGATTCTATTAATGTTATGCCTACTTCAATTTATGATGGTTTAAATCTTGGTCCTCTCAAGAAAACCGGCATAGTTATTCAACTTGACTATAGATCTAATATTTACCCGAAAAGGATTGTTGAGGATGTTTTGGTGCAGGTAAAATGACTAATATTTCCAGTGGATTTCTATGTTTTAGACATGAGTGATGTGAATTCATCCTCGTCTATACCTTTACTGTTGGGTAGACCATTTATGAGTACCGCTAGAACGAAGATTGATGTCCACAATGACACCTTGACTATGGAGTAAAACGAAGAAGTCATACACTTTAACATCTTTGGGGCGAGTAAATACCCAAGTAACATTCAATCCGATTTCCATAATGTGTTGGAAGCCAGCCAAGCCGTAGCGAACAAGGAGATAGTCGGGCTAACGACTTTAAACCAAAGCGCTGCATGGGAGGCAACCCATTGGTTTTGTATCTCTTATCTTTTATTTTATTTTTCTTTTCTTTTCAAGTTTTTGTTTTATTTTATTTTCTAATTTCTGATTTCTTGTTACATATCATGTTAGGAATTTCCCACCTTAAATTTTACTTTGAATGACTAAATTTTACATTGAGGACAATGTAAAGTTTAAGTGTGGGGGAGTGTTTATCATATAGAGTTTTTATCCTTGTTAGTTTTCCCTTGTGTATATATTTATAAAATAAAATAAAAATGATGATAAAATCCTAAGTCTGGAAGCTTGTTCCTTACACTAATGGAAACATCATCGTTGTATGAGTTGAGGAACCCAATAATAGAGTCTATTCAGAAAAGGACAAGAGCTCAGGTGTTAGAAATAACATGATAGTTGTCACCATATCTTGGAGTCGTCACCATATCACCTTCTGTTTTTATTTTTTTGCAAACTTTTTGTTTCTCTAAGTGATTTGATGGGGCACCAACATTGAATTGTTATCACTGCTAGGATAAAGTAGAGTGATTGGGTCACTAAAAAAGAGAGAGATAGACCAGACCAATCGGAATAAAAATAGATTGACACTTGGATAGAAATATGTTTGTGTTAGAGCACTGCTCGGTCGAACTCGCTACCGTCGCTATCTCAAGCTTGTTTGTCAAGTTTAGTTGATCAAAACTATAGTCTTGATTTCTTGTCTTCTTATAGCTATGTCTCGGATTAGGATAAAATATTTAGTTGAGCTTTAGACTTCACGACATTCATCGATTGAAGACGAAGATCTACTGAGGAGAGCTTGGAGGAACTTCATCAACAAAAGGTATACAGAGACTAGAACTTCTCTATCGCTCAGAAGTTTATTCTATTATATCTCCTGATGAGACTAAGTCGTATAGCTATATAGAATTTTACATTATACACATTTGATATTTCGAGTTGAGTTTATCTCGGTTATCTATTTCTCGAAATATATGTTGGAAGCTTTTTGCTTTGACTATGTTCATCATTATTCATGACGAGTTTAGTTTGAAACAATTTATTTGTTGGAAACTAAATATTAAGTCAAAAGATGATCATGTGAAAATTGCCTTGAAACATCTTTATATGATTTATATAAGACAATCATTTGACGTCGACTTGGAATGTTTCGTATTGATCATTCAATCACTTGAAAATTACTTGAAGCTAATAGTTTGTGTGAGACAGCTATTGTCGTCTTCTAAGGATATTTCAATGATTGAAATGGGAGTTTAGAACAATTGACCATGTCTGGATACAACACGGTATCCATACCTAGTATGCGAACTGTATTGTTATGATTCATGTCTGGTACCCTTGTTTGCGTACCTAGTATGCGAACGGTTCTACCTGAGTTAGATCCGGGACTGCTCTTTGCATACCTGGTTTGCGAACTGCTGGACATCCCAAGGTACGGAGCTGTTGTTTGCATACCTGGTTTGCGAACAAAATGGTTTAAGTTCTAAGTTCGGTTAAGTATGATTCTCATACTCATGAACTAAACATTTATGAATTAAGGAATGCAATCTTTGCAAACCATGGCTTAATGCTCATGAATTTATTCATGTATAAGTACTTTGTACAATTACGAATCAATTCGATTTAGTTTCAATTGGTTCGTATATATTTCTATGAGATAGTGAACAATTGAACAACTCTATTTGAAACACGATAAGATTCATTTGATTATCTTTCATGATTGATTGATCATCATATTTGATCTAGAAGTGTTAGATGAATATGGTTAAGACAAAAGTGTTCATATGGCTAACTCCGGTTAGTTGTTATTGAGCCAACTCAATATACACGTTTAGGTACGGTTACCCATATCTAAATGAAGGTATATTTCATTTGTGTGTAACAAGCTAAGACCATCCAACGGTGGAGATTGATTTCTTTATTTTAAAACAGACTTAGCTTGAATCTTAAATCAGGTTTTTATCTAACGGTGAAATATTGATGCTTTGTTACTATGTTATCTTAGCTTTCAATTTAAGCAAACCCTGATTTGAAAGAATATATAAGGGAGAACCCTAGCAACTGGAAAAACCTAATCCAGGCACTTTCCTGTGTCCTAGTTGCAAACTAGAGTCGATTCTCCTTTAACCTAGGTTTTTCTAAAACCCTATTAGGTTAACGACTTGAAGAATTCATTTGGGATTCATGAAGTCAGATCCAACTATTTTCTCTGTAGTTGTGTAGATGGGGAAAACCAGTCGCTGGTTTTTTAGGGAAGCGAAGAGATGAGCGTGTTGTCGAGACTCCTCAACCGAGCGAACTGTTCAACCTCACACAGATGCACTGCAAAAGGAATATTTAAATTCGAGAGATCAATCTGTAGGACTCCGGCCTAAACCAAGTAAATGGCCGTTCTAGAGTCAATTCGGTCGCAAATAGGGAGATGGGTTGATCTGTAGGACGGAAGCTGAGAATTGCGTGAGATCAGTGATGATCAAGGATTGTGGATAAGTTGAAAGTTTTTGCAATTTTGGTGAACTGATGAGTTCGAAATAAGTTCTGATGGATTGATGAATTCTTGAGAGTAGTTACTCGAGAGAATTCTGTGTAGACAATTGCTGATAGCTGGTGATCATACGTTGTCTGTTTTTTTTAATCATGGATTCAGAGACTTATTTTTATTGTCAGAGTTGTGAACACCTTGATCTTGAGTGAAAGAGTGGGAAAGTGGGAGATCGTGGTGAAACCATTTCCAAATTGTGCGGAGACTTGGTTGATCATTCACCCACTACTTTGCTAACTCCTTCAACCGTTGACACGACTTACTCACATTTGTCGTTATGGGTGAATCCACGTATGTAGGCCTCCAGACCAAAACCCTAATTGATATCCCACAATTTGACGTGATTGATGTCTCACGAATTGTGGAGTCTGCATGACAGACGTGTATTAGTGAGTCAGTTGTTGAGTGATTAGACAGTGAGTCTAGGTTTTGTTGAATCGAGCATGAGTGATGAATGCTCAACGATTCATGGATCGAACATGTAGTTCTCTGAAATGATGTCAATATTGTTGATTCAGTGATGAATTATTGACTAGTATTTGAGGACTGAGCAAGTATTGCTCAAATTTGGCGAATTACTGAATAATGAGAATTTGACGTGCAACTGAGCAAGTGTTGCTCAACTCGACAAATATGTTGATAATTTGACGAGCAACTGATCAAGTATTGCTCAATTCGACAAATTACTGATAATTACTAAATATGGATAGCTGGATCAATATTTGAGCAATTGAGCAAGTATTGCTCAATTCGACGAATTATTTATCGGTGACGTGACCAAATAAAATATTAAGATACTAGTGGATTACCAAATATCATATGATTAATTCAGATGTTGGTTGCTGAATCAATATAAATTCATTAGTGATTGAATCTTGCTCAGAATGATGATTCGTAGAGCATTTATTCGAAACCCTAATTTCAGATCATAATTGATGAATCGCTGAAAATAGGTCATGAGTGATAGAGGGATCAACCACATGGGATGATGGGCGTCCATATCGTGCCCAGTGCTCGATTGAGCATGCACCAGGGTTCTCAGTTGGAGGGTTTGTGAAAGAATGATGATTAAATGCCGGTTTTATCATTTATTGAAATATTGCTGGGTTCAGCATTAGGTGATAAAACCTAAGTATGAAAGATGGGGGACCGACCAAGAGAGCATGGGACCGGATCTTGGTGGTCACGGGACCATCTGTTGGTCGTTTGAGCAATCCCCAGGTTGGTTGGAGAGAATTTGGACCCAATATGAGTAATTGAGCAAATTAGGTTAGAATCATGAAAACGTGTGGGACCGGATTTGTGCAAGCCCTAGGAATGACTCTGGTCGGTAAAGGAGGAATGCACGTGTTACCATGGCGTCCGTGTCTCCGTACTGAGAGTCTAAGTATTTTCTGATGTGGTTCGAGCAACATTGTGAATTTTCAGAAGAGTTTCATCTTGACTGAAATTCTTGATTTTTGTTGGAATGAGCATGTACGCTCAATTGATCAACATTTTGTAAATACTAAAGTAAGAGTATTTTAACATTTAAAATTACTGTGAGAGGCTAGCCGGTCGTGTAACCATGTTGGCTTTTGGTTTTTCGTGATTCGAGCAAAATTTGAGAAGTTATGACTAAATCATGATTTTTGCTCAAACCAAGGAGTTTCATGAATTTAGGAAAATAATAATTATAAAAGACTAGGTATTGCAAGGTGTGGTACCGGCCACGCCCATGTTGCCCGGTCCCGCACACCTTTCCCTATTTTATAATTTCATTTTTCATGAATCCGTGAAGTTATGGAGAATCCATGAGTTTTTGTTGAAACGGAGGAGTTTCATGAGATTGGGAAATAATAATTATAAAAGGCTGGGGATTGTGAGGATTGGGACCGGCCACGGCTAGGGCATGGTCGGCCGGAGATGTTGCCCGGTCCCGCACACCTTTCTCTATTTTATAACATTATTTTCATGAATTCATGAAGTTATGGGGAATTCATGAGTTTTGCACAAACAAGAAAAATTGCTAAATTGAAGGAGTTTTTCACGGCTAGGGTATGGCCGGCAGGCCGGTGGGCCCGGCCCCCTGGGCGCCTCTTATTATTTTATTATTATTTGTAGTTTTCTCCTGTTTTGCGTAGGATTCCTCATCTGTCCATATTTTTGGATGCTCGTTTGTGCATACGGGTGCTCAGTCGTGCATCATTGTCGAGTACACTTGCACCATATTGTGGGGCTTACTCAGCGATAGTCCAGATGCCCATTTGTTGAGTATTTATTGCTAATTCATGAAATTCAGTGGAGAATAATTCATGAAAAGGAGTAATAAAAATGAGTAGTTATTTATTATCAATTCATAGGATCAGCTGTGGATTTGACCATGAATTCAGAATAATAAAACAAGCATTACCATTCCGTGGGATCGTGGATTCGACCATGGAATAAGAGCAATTTTTATTGCCATTCCATGGGATCAGGCGGTGGATTCGACCATGGAATAGGAGCAATTGTTATTGCCATTCCATGGGATCAGGTCATGGATTCGACCATGGAATAAGATCAATCGTTATTTCCATTCCATGGGATCAGGCCGTGGATTCGACCATGGAATAAGAGCAATAATAGATCATTCTTGGAATTCAGTGATGAATGTCACGGCAAAATTAATCTATTGCAGAAAGAATATTATCCAGTTAAAGCGTCACATCCTTTCTGAATGGTGCATAGTCAGGGAGTCACGGTGTTGTTTACGACCTGAAGGCGTTACTACTCTCAATCTATGGAGAATCGCCTGAATCTATACACGGTCTCTCCACATAGTCAGGGAACAGTGAGTGTCACCGACGTCCTGAAGGCGTTCATGCTCTCAATCTACGGAGAACCTCCTAATAATTCTTCTATGTGGAGGTGGATCTCTCTCCTGCAGTCATGGAACTGTTAATCTACGTAGAGGTCATGATAAATTTCCAGGGATCGAATCTCTCAGCTAGTGGGGATCTTAGAGAACATATTCATCATGGCTTCGTAAAATATGAATCGTTGCATGCTTGAAAGCCGTGTCAAAAACATGCCTCATGATTTTACGGTTTTTCCCTTTGTTGAAAATCCACTATCAACATTAAGTCCCCTGCTTAGTGGGGAACAGTCATGTTCCACAGTAATGCGTTAAATGGTGATTTTCAGTCGATGAGATCGGTGGTTGAACTCAGTCTACAAAGGTATGTTCAGAATCCTCGATTTGCTCCAATGGTGTCATGTACAAGCAAATGCTCAGATAAGGACCCTGAATGATAAAGTGTCATCCCGTGAGATGAGGCACTGCTGATTTGGCTGATCGGGCATCCTTTTTTGGTCGGTTTAATGTTTGCGGGCTCGGGACCAAAAAGGAAATCCCTGTTTTAGGAACAGACGTTTGCTTGTTCATTAGTTTAAGAAACAAACGAAATAGACTTGAGTCTAATGATAAAAATTTTGTCTATGCGCTTTCACGGAAGCCAAAATTTTATTTTTTAAATATGTGAGATTTCACAAAAAAGAATAAACTCTTGTTTCAAAGATGGATGCTGGTACGAGATAAAAGTTTTCTTTTTGAATAGACGTGCTTCTGTTAGTAATAAAAAAAAATTTTATGAGCTTTCATGAAATTTTTTATTTTCGATATATGAGTCTTCATAAATTTTTTGAAAATATGCTCTCGTTTCAAAGACAGATGCTCGCAAGAGGGAGCAAATATATATATACATATATTTTCAAAGGTACGTGAGTTTCACTTTAAATATATATGTATTTGAAATCAATGTTTTGATTTTGAACAACTGTTGAAAGTGGATAATTATTCACGGTGAAATAATGTCTGTATGTGAGTTTTCACAATTGTAGAATGGACGTTTATCCAATTTTTGAAAAACCAGTGAATGTTCACACAGTGAAAATTTATGTGAAATTAAATTTTGATTTTCAGCAATTGCTAGAAGTAATAAAATATTGTTTGTATGTATTTTGTGATCTGATAGCGTATACAAAAAACCAATGAGTGTTCACTCGATGGAAGTTTCTCACACGGTGAAAATAACGTGAACTGTTCACATGATGGAAGTTTCGTGAATTGTTCACAGTTTTATGAAAATCACGTTATGGTTTTGAATAACAAATTTTGTTCGTCTTTGCAGGTTTGAAGGAGCGAACAACTTCTCGAGAATGTACTCACTACAACTAGTGAAATTGTAAATAAGTAAGAGTTGGATGGTTACCATTTTTGTAGACGCTGTTGTGAGCACCTTTCTTCCATGATTCATTGTTTTGTCGAATCCTTCACTTTGTATGAACGATGTGCTATGAGTGGTGAGAGATCCTTCATACTGAGTTGTACTCCTGGTTATTCCATTAACTTTACCACAGGATGATCGTATAGTGAGATCCCGAATCAATGTAGGCTCCACGGAAATGGAAGAAAGTATACGGGAGCGGAGAACCCAGAAGTAAGGACTACAAGATGACGTGCAGCCCCCAGCCGTTTCTTTGGTGAGTTGTTAGCGCTCCTTGTGTCATGATTTTCCTTGCCCGTGCAATTAGGATCACGAAACCAAGGTTTGTTATTTATTTTCAGAATTTGGCTCCATGAAGGTCTTCAACTTGTTCCCGGACAAACAATTCAGGAATCCAGCATTGATGAAGAAGTCAATGTAAGTATCTCTTTCATGCAGGTGATCGTGGCATCTCCTTGAACGAAATAATAATAGTTGTTGTTGATGAATCCAGGAAGAAATCATTGTAGATAAGCAGCATGTTGATGAAGCGTGCTCTTATTTGGGACACGGGAATATGGAGATTCCCGAAATCCTGAACCGAATGGACATAGCGGAGTTTCCAATGGAGATTCCGGAATTGTCGAGCCTTCAAATGATTTAGAGACTCCCTTAGTAAGTATATCTCCTGTAATCTCTTCATAGAAGTATGAAATTGCTGATGTGTGAATGAATGAATGAATGAGAATCCATGTGAGTATACGAGTAATTTTGCTGAAATACGTCACCAGAAAATTTCAGACTTCAGCCTTTTAGTAAAAACACCGTAGAATCTTCGTTAGAAGTCGGATTTTCGCGATCTGCATAAGTATCTTCAATCCCAGAAAATTTCCAAGCTTTATTAATAGAGATTTTTGAGTTTTGATCTTGTTTAGGGCCTGAAAAAGGCGAACCAGTAAACTTCCAGGAGACTTTCAGAAAATTTTCAGCTGACATGTAGTCCAATGTTATCTTTGCTCGTTTATCCGATTGTTGTGAATTTTGGATATGTTGTAGAGGACACCCATACGAAGAAAATGGTATATGACCCATCCCTATATTCTTCACCAATTTCTCCCAGATCATTGCTTTGTACAGGGCAGTGTAAAATTACTTCAGACGGATTTGTCGCAAAAAAATCATGTTGTCTTTAGACCATTCGCTTGTGTCTTGAATGGTTGGTGAAGGATTTTAATGTCATTGATTCATTTGATATCAGGAACCCTTGATGGTTTATACATGAGCATGGTGCTTGCAGTGCCATCTTGTTTCTGTCAGTCGTAGAAACATCGCTTCTGAAACCCTGGTCACGGGACCATAACTGAGGTTGCTCCCTAGAGAGGGTGATGTAGTGACCATAGTTGCATGTACCGGTGATAGAATTACTTTTATGATGAATAACCAACACATGAGAGTATGCTGCCACGGGTCTTGGACTATGAAACTAATCGCCATGATCAGTAAACCGTCAGTCCCCAGTATTTTGTCAAATCTCTCCTTTTCGTTTTCCCTTCTTCTGGCGAGATCTAGATAGAGGACTCAGGTAGAGAAATTGATGTAAAGATCTAGGTGGTAGAAGTTGGAGGTACTTTGATGAAGGAGTTAGCCGAAAGACCCGGTGATCACTGATCGACTGTGGAAGTTATGAATCCCGTCTAAGAATTTCTGCTTGCATGTTGTATGCTCTGGAAGCTGTAGGAACCTCATACGATGTCGGAATTCAATGCTTAACCCCAAATTTTTAAGATAAGAGACTGAGTTATCACATGAGAAAAAATCACTCAATTTGGACTTGCAGAGGTCAGCCAACGAAGCGTGCACATTTGTAATTTCTAATCTCGTACAAATTTTTCAGATTTCGTAGACCTGACGGTAAAGGTTATATCTTTCAGCTCGTATGTCCGATCGATACGCCTCTTTGGGATGTTGTAGAAAAGACATAGACAAACATCTTTTGTTGAGGAATTATTGTCCTATTCCCTATCCATTGGTACGTTTTTGTAAACCCATGGACTGAAGTGTGTTGTATCTCATTTGTAGAAGTGATGAAAACATCTTGTAGAAGACTTTGATTTATGCCCGTATGTCGTGTAAGCTTTGGGAAGACGTTCACGTTACCATGTTTTCAGGTCTACACATCTTGATATGAATCATTAGGGCTTGAAGAAGTATGATCCCTAGAGGATGGATAGTTTATGAAGCCGGATGTTGCACCCGAGAGTGATGCTGAGATTACAACTGGAAGTTCTCCATAAATTCTTGTTGATGCTGAGACCATGAATAGATTTCCTCCACATGCTGATGCCAATATTATGATTGGAGTTGATACAGAGACCGAAGATGATAGTCTTTGCTCTTCCATCCAGTGAGCATGCACGAACTAATTGGTGAGTTGAGCATTCCTAAGATGAAGGTGTATTAGGATTTCAACCCAAATTCTCCTGATATGACTTTACTATGAAGTAGCTTCGTCATGGAATCGATGTTGTTGCGCGGTAGATAACAGAAGCAGTCTTCATTCTGGATATGATTGGTGAAGAGAGGAAGTTCCCCGGTCGTGCAGGGGCTTTTGATGTAGAGAGGTTCCGTTTGACGAAATTTCATGGAATCACATTAGGTTGCAATGACTTGTTATGTGGATAACATTTATTGAAATATATTGAATTGATATTTCCAATAAAATCAAGTCCCCAGTGCATCCCTCATTCACTTAGCAGAGTTGAAGGAGTTTGTAGCATCCATTTATGAACGATGTTGCATCTACTTCAGAAGTATTATCATGGGATAGTGAAGGCTTATCGATTTTAATTCAGATATACTTTGATTGTGTCAGTGTTGAACCGGTGTGTCACGTCGAGATATTCTGCTGAAGCTAGAGGCGTTATTATCGAAGGTGTACTCTTTGATTGGGAGTAAAATTTGAAGGCTTCTTATATGCTTGAGTGCTGAAGTGTCGAATGTCTTAGGATTGATTGTCTCGGACCGTGTATCTTCTATTGATTCGACATTCCGCTGCAATAGCGGGATTCAACACTTGTGCAGACATCATAGATTTCTGATACTCGTGGACATTCCTACAAGTCTATGGAGAAACTCCAAAAGCGTTATTTTCCATGCTTCTGTCATCTCTCAGTAGTGAATGTCTCGGTGAGATGCTCGATTCGAAGCGGTGTCAGATTCAACCACTTGGTGAAATACTAATGCGGTGAAGCTACCATTCATGACGTATTGCAGAGTTGCTAGCAAAATTGAGTCCCCATGCTAGGATAACACGTGACGAAATAAATGACATAGACATGGAAGGAATGAGACTTGCCTGAGTGCGGAACCTCTTGATGAATATCTATGCATCTTTTGCATGTTCTTGCTTCAACCTCGTCAAAGTTCGAAATTTCTCCAAGTGTTCTAATGATGGGATGACAAGTAGATTCTTGTCGAGTGATGCCAACGGCTCTGAGGGTTTTCAGTGGAACGATGTTGATGACGGTGTCAGCATCGATCAACATTCTTTCGAATTCATTTCTTCTGAGATGGACTGGTAAGCAGTCCCCAGTAGTGCATCTCCTTTTTTGTTCATGCAGGGTTGAGATTTGTGCATTTCAGGATTGGTTATCCTTTCTTTGCGCTTCCGAAGGGTCCTGAAAGATTGGAGAAGTATGCTTTTAGTGTGGTGCTTCGGTTTTCCTTTTGCTTCCTTCAGCAACAATGTTCATGGAAGGTTGGAGGTTGTATTTTCTGTTGAAGAGACACTGGGTACCACGAGGTTCTCAGTCTAGGTCTTTCTCTTTCCAGTAAAGCATGCGCGGTAGTTGCTGATCGCTTGGCTGCTTCATGAAGTTTTGAGAAAGTCTGGAATCGCAGATTCTCCAGCAATGCTCTGTAGATTGAGATCATTCCGTTGTGTTCATGCTCTCCTAGTGCCTCCATGAATCGACAGACGTGTTCTCGAGCGTTCCCTGTTCCGTTGTACAACGTTGACGTTGGAGAGGTATAACCCTTCGGGAGAAGAATTCTTTGAGTAGAAGCAGGATATGGAGGTTGATGACAGTAGACATATGGTGTCTTGTCTTTTCTTCGATCCTCCATGAAGCGTTCCAGGTCCTCGCGAGTGATGAATCATGCAGGTTACTTTGTTGGTGGGTTATCTACAGCCTTGTGAACTTCATCATTGTCTACTACATGGATTGGAATGACTTCAGGATCATTAGTCGAGGATGTCTCTTTGGCCTTCCCCTTCGATTGATTTTTCTCTCACATCTTGTAGATGAGAGTTTTGAGATAATTGCATAGCTCTTTCTGTGTTGCAGCCATGTATCTGATTTTGTCAAGAGTCTCTTGCACCTTCATAGGATCACCTATGGTAGGCGGATTTTCTCTGATTTTCTCGGGAGACCGGCCGAAGAGAGGATGGTTTCCGACGTTGGTTTGAGGAGGAGTGGTATCAAAAACACTGGTGTTGGAAGCATGAGTAGTTTCTGGAGTACCACCGTCGTTGCTAGTGCTAGCGTTGTTTGTGTTAGGATTTGTAACTGAACCTGACCTAAGATAAACCATTTTGTGAAAATGTGAAATTTCAACCGAGAGATTAATCTCTCACTATGGTCGCCAATCTGTAGATGGGGAAAACGAGTCGCTGGTTTTTTAGGGTAGCGAAGAGACGAGCGTGTTGTCGAGACTTCTCAACCGAGCAAACTGTTCAATCTCACACAGATGCACTGCAAAGAGAGTGCTTAGATTAGAGAGATCAATCTGTAGGACTCCAGCCTAAACCAAGTCATGGCCGTTCCAGAGTCAATTCGGTCGCAAGGAGGGAGATGGGTTGATCTAGAGGAGGGAATCTAAGAATTGTGTGGGATCAGTGATGATCAAGGATTGTGGATGTGTTGAAGGTTTCTGCAATTTAGGTGAACTGATGAGTTCGAAATAAGTTCTGATGGATTGATGAATTCTTGAGAGTAGTTACTCTAGAGAATTATGTGTAGACAATTGCTGATAGCTGATGATCATACGCTGTCTGTTTCTTTAATCATGGATTCAGAGACTTATTTTTATTGTCAGAGTTGTGAACACCTTGATCCCTGTAAGAGTGACGGTTTCTTGAGTGAAAGAGTGGGAAAGTGGTAGATCATGGTGAAACCAGTTCCAGATTGTGCGGAGACTTGGTTGATCATTCACCCACTACTTTGCAAACTCATTCAACCGTGGACACGACTTACTCACATTTCTCGTTATGGGTGAATCCACGTGATGTAGGTCGCCAGACCAAAACCCTAATTGATATCCCCCACTTTGACGTGATTGATGTATCACGAATAATGGAGTCTGCATGACAGACGTGTATTAGTGAGTCAGTTGTTGATCGAGCATGAGTGATGAATGCTCAGTGATTCATGGATAGAACATGTAGTTCTCTGAAATGATGTCAATATTGTTGATTCAGTGATGAATTATTGACTAGTATTTGAGGACTGAGCAAGTATTGCTCAATTTTGGCGAATTACTGAATATTGAAAATTTGACGTGCAACTGAGCAAGTGTTGCTCAACTCGACAAATATGTGGATAATTTGACGAGCAACTGAGCAAGTATTGCTCAATTCGACAAATTACTGATAAATTACTAAATATGGATAGCTGGATCAATATTTGAGCAATTGAGCAAGTATTGCTCAATTCAACGAATTATTTATCGGTGACGTGACCCAATAAAATATTAAAATATTGGTGATTACCAAATATCGTATGATTAATTCAGATGTTGGTTGCTGAATCAACATAAATTCATTAGTGATTGAATCTTGCTCAGAATGATGATTCGTAGAGCATTTATTCGAAAACCCTAATTGCAGATCATAATTGATGAATCGCTGAAAATAGATCACGAGTGATAGAGGGATCAACCACATGGGATGATGGGCGTCCATATCGTGCCCAGTGCTCGATTGAGCATGCACCAGGGTTCTCAGTTGGAGGGTTTGTGAAAGAATGATGATTAAATGCCGGTTTTATCATTTATTGAAATATTGCTGGGTTCAGCATTAGGTGATAAAACCTAAGTATGAAAGATGGGGGACAGACCAAGAGAGCATGGGGCCCGCTCTTGGTGGTCACGGGACCATCTGTTGGTCGTTTGAGCAGTCCCCATGTTGGTTGGAGAGAATTTGGGCCCAATATGAGCAATTGAGCAAATTAGGTCAGAATCATGAAAACGTGTGGGACCGGCTTTGTGCAAGCCCTAGGAATGACTCTGGTCAGTTAAGGAGGCATGCACGTGTTACCATGGTGTCCGTGTCTCCGTACTGAGAGTCTCAGTATTTTCTGATGTGGTTCGAGCAACATTGTGAATTTTCAGAAGAGTTTCATCTTGACTAAAATTCTTGATTTTTGTTGGAATGAGCATGTATGATCAATTGATCAACATTTTGTAAATATTAAAATAAGAGTATTTTAACATTTAAAATTACCGTGAGAGGCTAGACGGTCGTGTGACCATGTTGGCTTTTGGTTTTTCGTGATTCGAGCAAAATTTGAGAAGTTATGACGAAATCATGATTTTTGGTCAAACCAAGGAGTTTCATGAATTTAGGAAAATAATAATTATAAAAGACTAGGGATTGCAAGGTGTGGGACCGGCCACGGCTAGGGCATGGCCGGTCATGTTGCCCTGTCCCGCACACCTTTCCCTATTTTATTATATTATTTTTCATGAATCCGTGAAGTTATGGAGAATGCATGAGTTTTTGTTGAAACAGAGGAGTTTCATGAGATTGGGAAATAATAATTATAAAAGAATAGGGATTGTGAGGTGTGAGACCGGCCACGGCTAGGGCATGGCTGGTCGGCTATGTTGCCCGGTCCCGCACACCTTTCCTTATTTTATAACAATATTTCATGAATCCATGAAGTTATGGGGAATTCATGAGTTTTGCACAAACAAGGAAAATTGCTAAATTGAAGGAGTTTTTCATGAGTTCATGAAAATAAAAAAATAGGGAAAAATAATGGAAGAGGCATGGGACCGGCCACGGCTAGGGCATGGACGGCCGGCCGGTGGGCCCAGCCCCATGGGCGCCTCTTATTATTATTTGTAGTTTTCTCATGTTTTGTATAGGATTCCTCATCTATCCATATTTTTGGATGCTCGTTTGTGCATCCGGGTGCCCAGTCGTGCATCATTGTTGAGTATACTTGCACCATATTGTGGGGATTACTCAGCGATGGTCCAGATGCCCAGTTATTGAGTATTTATTACTAATTCATGAAATTCAGTGGAGAATAATTCATGAAACACAGTAATAAAAATGAGTAGTTATTTATTATCAATTCATAGGATCATCTGTGGATTCGACTATGAATTCAGAATAATAAGACAAGCATTACCACTCTGTGGGATCGTTGATTCGACCATGAAATAAGAGCAATTGTTATTGCCATTCCATGGGATCAGACCGTGGATTCTACCATGGAATAGGAGCAATTGTTATTGCCATTCCATGGTATCAAGCCGTGGATTCGACCATGTAATATGAGCAATTGTTATTGACATTCCATGGGATCAGGCCGTGGATTCGACCATGGAATAGGAGCAATAATAGATCATTCTGGGAATTCAGTGGTGAATGTCATGTCAGAATTAATCTATTGCAGAAAGAATATTAGCCAGTTAAATCGTCACATCCATTCATAATAGTGCATAGTCAGGGAGTCACGGTGTTGTTTACGACCTGAAGGCGTTACTGCTTTCAATCTACGGAGAACCGCCTGAATCTATACACGGTCTCTCCACATAGTCAGGGAACATTGAGTGTCACCGACGTCCTGAAGGCGTTCATGCTCTCAATCTACGGAGAACCGCCTAATCTTTCTTCTATGTGGAGGTGGATCTCTCTCCTGCAGTCATGAAACTGTTAATCTGCATAGAGGTCATGATGAATTTCCAGGGATCGAATCGCTCAGCTAGTGGGGCTCTTCGACAACATATTCATCATGGCTTCGTAAAATATGAATCGTTGCATGCCTGAAAGCCGTGTCAAAAATATGCCTCATGATTTTACGGTTTTTCCCTTTGTTGAAAATCCACCATCAACAAGTTGTGTTTTCTGATCTTACTTGTTCTATCGTGTTGAGTATTATCTTCTCTAAGATTTGCTTGAGATTTATCTTCGATAGGTAGTCACAAAGTTCTTCGTCTCAGAATTTTTGATTTCACGGTAATTTCTTTTACCACAATATAGTTAAGTTATTGTGAGGTGATTGATAGTTCTAGGATGCTCTTCGGAAGTATAAGACCGGATTATCAATTGGTTCATGTTCACCTTGATTTATCATAAGACAGAACAAAAATTCATAGGTATTTCTGTGGGAGACAGATTTATTTATCAGAATAGACTTGTCTATGGGAGACAGATTTGTTTATAAGTCTTCGACTTTGGGTCGTAGCAACTCTTTGTTGTGGGTGAGATCAGCTATAGGAATCAAGTGCGCAGAATCTGGCGTGGTTCTAGAGGCGTAAGGAACTCGACTGTACCTTAATCAGTGTGAGACTTGGTTAGGGCTCAACTACATTCCAGTCCGAAGTTAACTTATAATAGGATAATGTCTGTAGCAGCTTAATACAGTGTGGTATTCAATCTGGACTAGTTCCAGGGGATTTCTGCATTTGCGGTTTTCTCGTTAACAAAATTTTTGGTGTTTGTGTTATTTCTTTTTCGCATTATATTTTTTATATAATGGAAATATCACAGGTTGTGCGTAGTTCAATCAATTGGTAAATCCGACATTGATTGTTGGATAGGAATTGATTGGCACTTAGGCGTTGGTCTTTGGTACCGTCCAAGTTATTTCTCATAACAATCAGGCTCACAGATTTCTATCTGTTCGATTGTAGATTGTATTGAGAAATTGAGATTAAGCTCTTTGATATATCTCTTGATTGAGCTCGCTGTTAAATTGGTGCTTTCAGAATTATATTGGAGTTTGTCCAAAAAGATTGTTGAACGAATTATTCGGTGTGGTTATTATACCCCCGCTTTTTAAGTGTGTGTTTTCCCTGTCCTGTCGCCTAAACAAGCATGGAATGCAACATCCATGGGAATTACCATGTAATCTGCTGACAAGAAACATGCGCATGGATCCAAAAGATCTAATCATGTTGTCAATTCGGGAATTTTTTTTTTTGAAAATAATAATAATTTATTATTGTTCAATAAAATCGACCGATGGTTCCCTTGTATACGTCAGCTGAGTTGATCTAGAATTAAGATTCTCGACCGCTGGTTCCCTTGTATATGCCAGCGACCTTCAGACAGATATATGGGAAACACCGTTCACCTTAGTTAACATTCGCAAACCATTTATCTCTATATCCATCTTCTTAATCTATTCATGTGATTTAGGTCAGTTACATTCCAAGTATTGTGGTTTTTTTCAACTTTCTGAGTAGAGCTCTGTGACTTATATATGAATTCGATTCGCATCAGGGTACTTCCTACTGTAGTCATTGAGAGTGTGCTAATTAAGGATATTTTTTAATATCGTTCTTAAATTTTTCACATGTAACTGGAGTTTGGAAATATAGGTTTTGTGGTATACCTCTTTCAAATTTTTCAAAGGCTTGTTACACATGCTAAGTGTAACCGTATCCTCAACGAAATGGAGTTGTATGTTTCAAAATAAGTTTAGTTTGATTCGCTCGAGGACGTCTAAGTGTGGGGAAATTTGATAGGTGTCTAAAACACTTTGATATTTATCTATTTTTTATGCTTTCTTTGTGAGTTTTCTTGTAAAATATGTATCTTATGTTTGCTTTTGATTGTTTAGGTGCTTTGGAATTATTTAGCACAAATGAAGAAGAAATCATTCGTTTGGAGTGAAAGGAGAAAAAAGGTCATTTCACAGGCGAAGGATATGCGGAGTCTATCTATGGAGAAGTCCCAAGGCCTATATGACTCTCGTAGGAGAGCGGTCAAGTTAGAGCGGCAATGACAGTAGATTGATTACTTTTTTTGATTTTCAATATGTAACTTGGAGTTGTTAGGATGTCTTCCTATTTATGTTCGAATATTCTATTGTCTTCTAAAAAATAATTAACAAAGTCAATTTGCTTAACGTCAAAAAAAAATATCTATGGAGAAGTGGTTTACTAAAGTGGCTTCTTGTATCAATTCGATGGGTGCTTATAACACTTATCATTATTACCAAGCCCTAATTCTAAGAGAATTGTTTCTCTTTTACTTCCAAGTGTCACCTGAAATCGAGAGCAGAGAGAAACTAAATGGCGGCAGAGTAAGGGAGAGAAATTCAGAAATGAAATTGAGAGGAGTTTTGATTATTGTTTTGTTGATGCTCAAATGAAGAACAACTGAAGAGAATGAGAAGAAGAACACATAGAGATGAAGAGTAAACTGAAATTAGGGTTCTGTCAATAAGATCGAAGAATTTCTGAAGATTAAAAGGGGGTTTTAGGAGTTGATAGGATCTTAAGACTTGGTTGTTCATGAATTGATCGTTTCTGCTACAATTAAATAAATTGATGTTAGATGGATCTGTACAACGAGAAGATTCAGATGGGTTTGTGTTGGAATCAAGGTTGGATCAAGTTACAGAAATGGGTTGAACTTGTGTTGTTTTTGATGTGTTATCTGAGGATGTTTGATGATGTTGGAATTCTTGGGTTTAAGTTTTGTTGAGATAATGAATCTGGTGTTGAAGTATGAAAATGATGCCAGTTGTGGTGACTAAGGAACTTGTGGTAATTTGAAGATTGTTTGTTCTAATTTTGGTTGAATGGAGTTTGTTTGGACGTTGATTACAGACAGTGATAGGGGTTTGTGTTGGTGAAGATGTTACTACTTGTTACTGTTACATGGATGATGGCTGAGCAGAGAACAAGAACTGGAAGATGATGGTGATAAGATTAAGTATGTAATTACAGATGAAGGAATGACGGCTAAGATGAACACCTAGGTGTTGGTGCAGTTCAGTTAGTGTTGCAGCTGTTGTATTTGGGAGAGCAAGTGATGGTTGAACCTTACTTGAAGGTGGTGATGATAATTGATTCAAGTGATTGTGGGTGTTTGAGTCTGTATGGTTGTGCAGTTGAGAGTCGGAAACAGGAGATGATGAACTGCTGCTGCAGAATATGCAGTTGAAGTAATTGCGAGGACTGGTGCAGTCGAAGCCGCTTGACTGAACTGCCTGAAATAGATGTATATTTAGGCTGGAATTGCGGTGATGTGTTGCTGCTGGTATTAAGGTCACCTGATATGTAGAAGCCATGGAATCGATGTTGGTGTTTGTGCAGTGGTTTGCTTGCTTAGGTTTGTATTACAGGGGAAAATGAATGCATTGAAGTTAGGTATTGCAGTCAAGAGCAGCTGATTATTGGAGGATAAGAAGGCCTGAGTAGATTAAGTTAGTGATTGCAACTTTAGATGGTTAGCGCAATGATGGTGGAACACAAAGCTGTCCTGTGCAAAATAGCCTTGGCCTTGACTACTCAAACTAGTTAAATGAATCATCTAGCTTTTTAGAGCAATGCTCGGTCGAACTCGCATGCGTTGCTATCTCAAGCATGTTTGTCAATGTTAGTGATCAAAACTATAAGTCTTGATTTCTAGTCTATTATAGCTAAGTCTCGGACTAGATAGAAAGTGTAGTTGAGCTCAAGGACTTCATGGCGATTCATCATACAAGTAGAAGAACTACTCAAGGAACCGGTGGAACTCCCGACAAAAAGGTATGCAAAGACTTGAACATATGTATCACTCAAAAGTCTATCTACTCTATCTCCTACTCTTTCAGACAAGAAGTCGTATGCTATATATATAGACTTTGATTATACACATTTAGTATTTCGAGCCGAGTATACCTCGCCTATCTATATCTCGAAATATGAGTTGGTAAGATTTTCGCTTTAACCAAGTTTATCTTTACCATGTGACGAAAGTCATGATATGTTTCAATCATCTTGAAAATTTCTTTAACGAGAAATGGTGTAACAAGTATATAATGTCCTCTAAGAATATTTCAATGATTGAAACAAGAGTTTAGATTACATAACTAATGGTAGACATAAGCATTGTTGTGGAAACACATTTATGTACAAGTCCTATTCTTTGAACCAAATTTTGCGAACTTTGTTGATCAAGAGAACCGGAAGAATGGTGTGTGCCAAGTCCGCAAACTCTGTCCGCGAACTGCCGAAGTTCTCAAACCCGAGAATTTCTTCTGGAGTTGACAAACTACTTGCGTGAAACTAAGTCCGTGAACCGGCGAAGTTCTCATACCCGAGAATTTCTGCTGGAGTTTGTAAACTCTGCCTGGTAACTTAAGTCCGCGAACCTAGTCTGTGAACTTGAGAAAGTTATATATCTGAAGATAATTTCTGAACTTAAACTTAAAAAGACTAAGGAATGCAGTTTGCAAACCGTGGCTATAAAATTTCATGAACCGATTCAAGTGAATCAAATCATCTTTGCTTCAATTGTGTCTTGTGTAGTACATGAGATTTCCTTGAAATTGAACAACTCTGTAACTAGTTCATTTGAAATCATTTGAACTAGTTTTGGTGAAGAAGAACGTGGTTGATATGGAATGCTCATATGGCTAACCTTTTGGTTAACTATTTTTGAACCAACAAGTGCATACGTTTGGGTACGGTTAACAAACCTAGAAGCGTGCATTATCAAGTGTGTGTAACAAGCTAATTTTTCAATCTAACGGTTGAGAAATATTATCTTGAATCTAAATCAGGTTTTCATCTAACAGTGGATATTGATTGCTTTGTTACCAAGGTAACTTAATTGCAAAGCCTGATTTGAAAGACTATATAAGGGGAACTCTAGTATATGTGCAAAACTAATCCCCACACCTCACGTGTGATACTAGTTTGCATACTAGAATTGGTTCTCCTTTAACCTTTGATTTTCTTCATCTAAAACCAGGTTAACGAATTAAAGACTTCATTGAGATTGTGAAGCCAGACCGATACTACTTTTATCGTAGTTGTGTGATATGATCTTCCATCTTCTATCGTACGAGTACAATCAGATTGATTGGCTTGAGATTGATATCTCCGATAGGAAAGATATAAAAAGTAATCACAAACATCTCTCATTGTTTGTGATTCCGCAACATCTTGTTTCGCTACCATACAATTAATATTGTTATGAGGTGATTGATAACTCTAGGTTGTTCTTCGGGAATATAAGACCGGATTATCAATAGCTTCCTGTTCACCTTGATTATTATCAAAAGACGGAACAAAACATTTTAGGATTTATCTGTGGGAGACAGATTGATCTTTTGATAGACTTGTCTGTGTGAGACAAATTTGTTTATTGTCAAGTCTTCGACTTTGGGTCGCAGCAACTCTTAGTTTTGGGTGAGATCAGCTAAGGGAATCAACTGCGCAGTATCCTGCTGGGATCAGAGGCGTAGGGAGTACAACTGTACCTTGGATCAGTGGGAGACTGATTGGGGTTCAACTACAGTCCAGTCCGAAGTTAGCTTGGAGTAGGCTAGTGTCTGTAGCGGCTTAATACAGTGTGTGTTCAATCTGGACTAGGTCCCGAGGTTTTTCTGCATTTGCGGTTTCCTCGTTAACAAAATTTCTGGTGTCTGTGTTATTTCTATTTCCGCGTTATATTTGTTTATATAATTGAAATAATACAGGTTGTGTGTTTGAATCAATCAATTGGAAATATGACCTTTGGTTGTTGGTTGCTATTGATTGATCCTTGGATATTGGTCTTTGGTACCATCCAAGTTATTCCTTGCATTTGATTTGAACTCGTAGTTCTTGCTTGAATAAATCAAATCAAGAAGAGAGATATAAACTCGTTGATATATTTTTAGTTGATTGAGTCTTATTGATTCTCTTAAAAGTATATTCGATTTTTTCCATACAGATTGCTAAGAGAAATATAGGGTGGTGTTGTTAGACCCCCCACCTTTTCAATTGGTATCAGAGCAGCCAAAAACGTTTAAGACCTTACAAGTCTGTGTTTGTAGCGATCTGACTCTATGGATAGAGGTGTTATCTCTATTAATGTACCACCAGTCTTCGATGGCTCTAATTACTTATGGTGGAAAATTGCTATGCGAGCTTTTCTTCAAGCGCGTGATTTTCAATCATGGGTATATGTTGTTAATGGCTATGATGCTCCCGTTGTGGCAGTTGGAGATATAAACGTTCCCAAGAATATTGGTGAATATAGTCCTGCCGAGTTACTTGCTGCAAAGCAAAATTCCGACGGTTTGAATGCCATCATACATGCCATTACCCCAAATCATCAGCACCATTTGTCAAATTGCACTAGGTCTAAAGATGCTTGGGATATCTTAGAAACCGTATTTGAAGGTAACTCCAGTGAAAAGGAATCTAGGCTTCAAAACCTTAATTTTGATTGGGAGAACCTTCGTGTGGAAGATGAAGATACATTTGATGAGTTTAATCACAGAGTGTCTGAAGTTGTTAATGCATCTTTTGCATTGGGTAAGACTATTCCTGAAAAGGACATTGTGATGAAAATTCTCAGATCGCTGCCATCTAGATACGAGTCTAAGAAGCATGCCATCATTGAGGGAAATAACCTTGATAATATTTCAAGAAATACTTTGGTTTGAAAGTTAAAGATCTTTGACCATGAGCATACATCCAAAATCGGAAAGGATGTTGACTTCAAAGCACAAAAGAACACTAAATTACTTTATAAAAGTGAAAGTGTTTATGTCTCTGAGGATGACCAGTCAGAGGGTGATTTTTCAGATGAATATCTTGAAAAATCAGTCTCCTTCATCACAAGACAGTTTAAGGATCTTCTATTGAAGAGAAGTAAACGGTTTTCAAGAGACAAACCCAGGTCATCAGATAAACCTCACAATCGCGTTCCTCTTAAAAACAAGGATGCTGACGAGGCTGATGACGAGGATATTCCACAGTGCTTTAAGTGTAAATTTTTTGGTCATTTTTCAAACGAGTGCCCAAATCGTAGAAAATACGCTGGGAACAAAGGTCTTGCTGTAACACTTGATGAGATGTCTGAGATCTATGATTCTGATGAAGATAGGAAATCAAGTGTTGGTCTTCTATGTGAAAACATTGATTTTGATAATTGTATCAATACATATATCAACCTTGATTGTTTCGGTGAAGAAGAAAATCCAATCAAGATGGAAGAATCAATTGACCCATCATTTGAAAACTCTGTCTGTAATGTTTCAGGATCTACTATGTGTCTAGATGCTTTCACACCACAGATGCCTGAATACCATCCAGGATTGACGTGATCATTTTGTTCTCAGAGAGGTCATGAACTATCAAGATGTTACAAGTACAAACATCAAGTGAGGCACGCCAACAAACTTCAACGAAGAGCAAATCGATTGGCAAGGAAGCTTAAACTTTCTCAGAAGACTGCTGAGGTATGTAAGATTTTATCTTCGTCTAAGAGGTTGGTTTCCAAAGACAAAATGAGGCCATTAGAAAAAAAAAGGTATGGTAAAATCGCTTTGATAGAAAGAAGTCAGAGGATTCCTCTCAAGAGGAAAATGGTGGACAAATTGTCGTTCACCATAGCATAAGTTAATTGTGTTGATTGGTAAATCTTGTCTCATGTGCCTGTTCAAAAAAGATAAGATTGTGTACCTCTCAGGATTTAGGAAAAGTTTTTTTCTTAGGTTTGTTTTTCCTGTCTATCTAATAAAGGGTTATTATCGACAATTCTACTCTTTATAGGGTTTAGAGTTGGTCGTGCACGAACCTGTTTAAAGGTTGCGAACCCTACATTCCTTTTTCCTCTTTGATATCCTGTATATCTTAAGACTGCTTGATGAGATTGTGAATTCCACTCACAAAAACCAGTTGTTAACTGTTTTCAGAGCATCATGTCTTTGGATGGAAAAGATGTCAACATGATTGTTAAGCCTTCAATGAAGGAAAAAGAGAAATCTCCAATAACTCCGTCCTTGAAAAGAAAGAGGAGGAATACAAGAAAGCCAAGGTCTATTCCTTCCAACTCTCAGAATTTTTCTGATGTTCTTGATGAGTTGAAGGAAGTAAGAAAGGAGATTCGTGAAATAAAGGCTTGGGTTTTAAGATCTTTGGAAATTCAGAAAGCCCTGGTTCGAAATCATCAGCCAAGACGGTTTGTTGATATTAACTCCTATCTCCACGAACCTTATGTTCCAATGGCTGTTGACGACAAGGAGTTCGGGAATGATAAAGAATTTCTCAAAGATATTGTTACCTAGTATTTCTTCTTTTTGGTTTAGTTGGAAGAATAACTAGTGCTTTGAATATCAATGATTGTGACTACACATAGCTATCATTTTTCATCTTCTTGTTCTTTTTTTTAGGTTTATTGGTTTAAATTCTAAAAACTATTTGGAAGATGATGTTTTTGCAGTACTAATCTTTATGATTTGTTATATTGCAATTTGTTATGGGATATTGAGGTTTACGATCGTGAACTATGTTTTTCCCATACTTTGTCAAAAGTAAAGTCGTTCGTGATCGGTATTCACGTATTGATAAAAGAATGAATGGACTTTTGAAAAATACAAAAGTTAAGCCTATATTGTCAAATATTTGATGGAAGATAGGTTAAAATCTTTTGTATTAAAGGATTATGTCTATTAAATATCGTTATGCAAATAGTGATGGAAAATAGAATGAATCCTTGTGTATTCCGCAGTATTGATCATCCCTGATCCATATTTTATGTATTATTGTGAGGCTCCATAATGTATCTTATGTTGAGAACTATACAACTAAGTTGATTATTTCTAGCTTAGTTGTTGTTCCGTGAGATATTTTATATGGAGAATATTGAACTAAATTAATCATCTTGTTTGGTTATTTAGTTACTCCGTAAGTTTTCTTATGTCGAGCAAAACAAATGACAATTAAATTGATTACTTTTGTGATTAGTTTGGTTGTGTATTCCAATTAGATTAATTGTGGGTTATCTTGTAATTAATCTAGTTCAGTATTTTCGTGTCTCCATAAGTTCTCTTATGTTGAGCATAATCAATTGAATTGATCACTTTTTGTGTTTAATTTGATTGCGTATTCCGATTAAATTAATCATAGGTTTACTTGTGATTAATTTGATTGATTTTTTGGATATAGGAAATCATTCTCATGATTTTTTGTGTCCAATAAAAAAATCCTTCTTTTCTTTCGAAATTAAGGTCGCTCTTGTTGTTCCTTCGGGAATGACATCAAATGGGGGAGAGTTCTTTTGAACTTGTGCTTAATGGTCATATCTTGAGGGGTGTGCGGCTGTGGAATTTTAGCGGGTTATCTTGTATCTTTAAACTCCTTGATGAATGCATTTAGCTTCGGCTTTATGATTGCATCTAAATTAGATGGTATGTATTTTTTTTCTTTTTGTCATAAAATGTCTCTCTCGGAAATTTCATTATGATCCCGTTCTTGTACCTTTGAAAATTTTTTGACAAAAAGGGGGAGAATTAATATGTAGTTCACACTACAAATACATATGGTTTTCAGATCATTGTGTAAGGGGGAGTGGTTTCCATGTGAGATGGAGTATTGACTAAGGGGGAGTGATACATATCACCATAGTATTATTGTTGAAGTTATGATACAATTGAACTTTGACGCCGTGCAATAATACTACGACACTGTATAACAATGATCGAGAACTATGTTTTCTCATTGTTATAGATACGGATCTTCAACAACGATCATGCTAAACTTACAACCTTTGGGATCATTGGAGTACTTGGAAGTGACGAAGATTTCGAGGAATGTTGAAGATTAGACATGTGGAATAGGAGCTACTAAAGTTTCTTTATCTTTTTTATATTCCATATGTATTGATAGTTTTTCCACTAAAATTGACAAAGGGGGAGATTGTTAGAGCATTGCTCAGTCGAACTCGCATGCGTTGCTATCTCAAGCATGTTTGTCAATGTTAGTGATCAAAACTATAAGTCTTGATTTCTAGTCTATTATAGCTAAGTCTCGGACTAGGATAAAAAGTGTACTTGAGCTCAAGGACTTCATGGCGATTTATCATACAAGTAGAAGAACTACTCAAGGAACCGGTGGAACTTCTCGACAAAAAGGTATGTGAAGACTTGAACTTATCTATCACTCAAAAGTCTATCTACTCTATCTCCTACTCTTTGAGACAAGAAGTCGTATGCTATATATAGAGACTTTGATTATACACATTTGGTATTTCGAGCCGAGTATACCTAGCCTATCTATATCTCGAAATATGAGTTGGTAAGCTTTTCTCTTTAACCAAGTTTATCTTTACCATGTGACGAAAGTTGTGATATGTTTCAATCATCTTGAAAATTACTTTGACGAGAAATGATGTAACAACTGTATAACGTCCTCTAAGAATGTTTCAATGATTGAAATGAGATTTTAGATTACATAACCAATGGTGGACATAAGCATAGTTGTGGAAACACATTTATGTATAAGTCCTATTCCTTGAACCAAAGTTTGCGAACTTTGTTGATCAAGAGAACCGGAAGAATGGCACAAGATGCCAAAGTTCTCAAACCTGAGAATTTCTGCTAGAGTTGACAAACTACTTGCGTGAAACTAAGTCCGCGAACCGACGAAGTTATCATACCCGAGAATTTCTGCTGGAGTTTGTAAACTCTGCCCGGTAACTTAAGTCCACGAACCTAGTCTGCGAACTTGAGAAGGTTATATATCTGAAGATGATTTCTGAACTTAAACTTAAAAAGACTAAGGAATGCAGTTTGCAAACCGTGGCTATAAAAGTTCATGAACCGATTCAAGTGAATGAAATCATCTTTGCTTCAACTGTGTCTTGTGTAGTACATGAGATTTCCTTGCAATTGAACAACTCTATAACTAGTTCATTAAACTAGTTATGGTGAAGAAGAATGTGGTTGATATGGAATGCTCATATGTCTAACCTTTTGGTTAACTATTGTTGAACCAACAAGTGCATACGTTTGGGTACGGTTAACAAACCTAGAAGCGTGCATTGTCAAGTGTGTGTAACAAGATAAGTTATTGATCTAATGGTGGATATTGATTGCTTTGTTACCAAGGTAACTTAATTGCAAATACTGATTTGAAATACTATATAAGGGAAACTCTAGTATCTGTACAAAACTAATCCCCACACCTCACGTGTGATACTAGTTTGCATACTAGAGTCGGTTCTCCTTTAACCTTTGGTTTTCTTCTTCTAAAACCAGGTTAACGACTTAAAGACTTCATTGGGATTGTGAAGCCAGACCGTACTACTTTTATCGTAGTTGTGTGATCTGATCTTGCATCTTTTATCGTTCAAGTACAGTCAGATTGATTGGCTTAAGATTGATTTCTCCGATAGGCAAGATATGAAAACTAATCACAAACATCTTCGTCTCATTGTTTGTGATTCCGCAACATCTTTTTTTGCAACCATACGATTAAGATTGTTGTGAGGTGATTGATAACTCTAGGTTGTTCTTCGGGAATATAAGACCGGATTATCAATTAATTCATGTTCACCTTGATTATTATCAAAAGACGGAACAAAATCTTTTAGGATTTATCTGTGGAAGACAGATGGATCCTTTGATAGACTTGTATGTGTGAGACAGATTTGTTTATTGTCAAGTCTCCGACTTTGGGTCGTAGCAACTCTTAGTTGTGGGTGAGATCAGCTAAGGGAATCAACTGCGCAGTATCCTGCTGGGATCAGAGGCGTAGGGAGTACAATTGTACCTTGGATCAGTGGGAGACTGATTGGGGTTCAACTACAGCCAGTCCGAAGTTAGCTTGGAGTAGGCTAATGTTTGTAGCGGCTTAATACAGTGTGTGTTCAATCTGTACTAGGTCCCAGGGTTTTTCTGCATTTGCGGTTTCCTCATTAAAAAAATTTCTGGTGTCCGTGTTATTTCTATTTCCGTATTATATTTGTTTATATAATTGAAATAATACAGGTTGTGCGTTTGAATCAATCAATTGGAAATCTGACCTTTGGTTGTTGATTGCTATTGATTGATCCTTGGATATTGGTCTTTGGTACCATCCAAGTTCCTTGCATTTGATTTGAACTCGCTGTTCTTGCTTGAGTAAATCAAATCAAGAATAGAGATATAAACTCGTTGATATACTTCTAATTGATTGAGTCTTGTTGAATCTCTTAAAAGTATATTCGAGTTTGTCCATACAGATTGCTAAGCGAAATATTGGGTGGTGTTGTCAGACCCCCGCTTTTTCACAGCTGACTCTCATACTTGACACACCTGACCCGGTTTAACTCGGTCTGACTTCCCGAGTTGAACCGTACAAACTTTGACCCAGTGGCCGGTTTGACTTTAGGTGACTTCTCCGGCAAAATCCCGGCGAGGACCCCAGTTTTCCGTCGACTCCTTTTTGGTAGAGATTTTACTAAGCCATTATCACACATGGGTTTGATGGGCTTGGTGGACTCCTTGGTGATGGACTTTTGAAACAAGAGAGCTATTAAAGGAAGAATTCTACAACTTTTTTAGGGATCGTATTCTACTTGGAGCTTTGGAGATAGCCACGACTAGGGTTTGCTTTCATTATTTTTCATCTTCTTTATTTCATTTATTATATTGATGAAATCCATAGCTATGAGTAGATAAATCTTATACTATTGGTTAAGGATGTAGTCCGATTTCGAGAACTTGTACTTGATGCATTAGTTTCTCTCTTTGAATATCATTCAAACTTCTACTATTTTTCACAATTGGATGATTGATGTATTGTAATAGGATTTAGATATTTTTTTAGTTAAGTGGCCAATTAATTGACTTTGAATCCTTGTCTATAGATAATTGAGGGTTTATCATCGAACGATTACCACAAATACCAGTAGCATGATACGACTACGGTTTGTAGTGATACACTCTTGTAATCATATGTAGAGTTTGACCTTTGTCTGAATTGTCATGCACAATGCATGAAAATTGTATTGATTAGCCTAATTCTGAAACTTAATGCTCATAGGAATTGAGCTTAATTAGCGAAAGGCGTTAGGTTATTCTTTAGGTAGAATTCACATTCGCGACTCTAATGTATTTGTATATGAACTTAGGAAATTAAAGGATTATCTTGCTCTCTTTATAATCTAGGGATTTTAATGAAAAAAGATTAAATCGTAATTATAATCATGTATGCAAGCACTTTTTTGAGATTGAAGATGAACTACTTGACCAATATCTTCCTCTTATTGTTTACTTCCAATATTATTTTATTTCTTTTGATTTACTTTTTATTGCATTATAAAATCTGAAAATCCCCCATCTTGGTTACTTAGAAACTGAAATTGCGTAACAACAAAAGCCTCCCGTGGAACGAACTCTTTCTTATTACATACTTTATTCATATTTGGCATAGTGAGAAAGTAAATTTATTTTTGACACATACGATAGCGATCAAATTTTGGCGCCGCTGCCAGCGAGGTATTTAGATTGTTATTACGTTTCAGTTTCTTATTTTTATTTCTGCTTTCATATTTGCTTTTCGTTTCTTGTCTCTTGTTTCTCACTTGTCTGTAAGAATTTTTTTCCGGGTACTTAATCCCAAGCTCCCAAAAGATGGAAGTATCCAAGGTGTGGGATAACTATTCGTAGAGGAACAATACCACAAGAAAGACTTGACGAGACGGAATAACTAGAGTTGGAAGTGGAAGAAGAGGTTCTATATTAAGAAGAAGAACAAGAGGTTCCGGTTCCACAAGAACCACTAGTTGAAGAAGAATAAGCAATGGGTGATTGTACGCCCAACGACTTGGATTCTCACAAGCTGGATACACAACAATGGTGTATGCAAACAAACTCAACCTTCCATATCAAGCATCGGTTGATTAGAGAGTTACCAAAGTTTCATGGCATGGTGAATGAAGATCCAAACAAGCATCTTATGGACTTCCACACCATAGTCATGGCAATGCTACCAGCAGAGACTAATGCAGATGGTGCAATATTGAAAGTTTTTCCATTTTTTTTGGAGGACAGTGCTAAGTAATGGTTGTACTATTTGTCGTCCGGAAGTATCACTACATGGAATGAGCTGAAGAAGCTTTTCCTAGAAAGATATTTTCCTGCATCAAATGCTATTAATTTTGTAGGAGATTTTTGGGATGAAGCAAAATGTGGTGGAGTCATTGCACGAATATTGGGAAACATACAAGAGATTGGTGGAAATCTTCCTTCATCACCAATTAAGTGACGCAATGATTATTCAATACTTCTACGAAGGTCTCCAAGCAAGTGATACGAGTCTTCTTGACACTGCAAGTGGTGGTGCACTTATGAACAAGACGGTGACACAATCTAGACAGTTGATTGAGAGTATGACAGCAAATTCTCAACAATTTTCAAGTCTTGGATCAGAGCCACCTATCAAGGGAGTTAATCAAATTGACGAGATTATTGAATTACGTCATCAAATGAGCAATATGATGGCAATGATGTAACAAATTGCAGCGATGGTTGTAAAACCATCACGCCCCTCTTATGAGAACGTAAAGCAAGTCAATGCTATTTTCTAATTTCTGATTTCTTGCTGCATATCATGTTAGGAATTTCCCACTTTAAATTTTACTTTGAATGACTAAATTTTACATTTAGGACAATGTAAAGTTTAAGTGTGGGGGAGTGTTTATCATATAGAGTTTTTATCCTTGTTATTTTTCCTTGTGTACATATTTATAATTAAAATTGAAATATAAAAAAAAATGATGATAAACTCCTAAGTCTAGAAACTTGTGCCTTACACTAATGGAAACATCATGGTTGTAGGAGTTGAGGAACCAAATAATAGAGTCTATTCAGAAAAGGAAAAAAGCTCAGGTGTTAGAAATAACATGATAGTTGTCACCATATCTTGGAGTCGTCATTATATCACCTTTTATTTTTATTTTTTTGCAAACTTTTTGTTTCTCTATGTGATTTGGTGGGGCACCAACATCAAATTGTTATCACTGCTAGGATGAAGTAGAGTGAGTGAGTTATTAAAAAAAAAAGAGACCAAACCAATTAAACCAATCGGAATAAAAAATAGATTGACACTTGGATAGCAATATGGGTGTGTTTTCCCTGTCTCCGTCGCCTAAACAAGCGTGGAATGCAGTATCCATGGGAATTACCATGTAATCTGCTGACAAGAAACATGCGCTTGGAACCAAAAGATCTAATCATGTTGCCAATTCGATTTTTATTTATTTATTAATGTTCAATAAAATCGACCGCTGGTTCCCTTGTATTTTCCAGCTGAGTTGATCTAGAATTAATATTGTTGACTGCTGGTTCCTTTGTATATGCCAGCTGTGTTGATACTATAATTCATACCAATATCTCAATCCAATAGGATTTCTATGTTTTATCTCGGCAATGACCTTCAAACAAATATGGGAAACACCGTTCACCATAGTCAACATTCGCAAAGCATCTATCTCTATATTCATCTTCTTAATCTATACATGTGATTGTGTCAGTTAGACTCCAAGCATTGTAATTTTCTTCAACTTTCTGAGTAAAGCTCTGTGACTCTTATATGAATTGGATTCTCATTAGGGTACTTTCTCCTGTAGTCATTGAGAGTATGCCAATTAAGGAGATTGTTTAGTGTTGTTTTAAAAAATTTCACATGCAACTGGAGTTTGGAAATATATGTTTTGTGGTATACCTCTCTTAAATTTTTCAAAGGCTTGTTATACATGCTAAGTGTAACCATGTCCTTAACGAAATGGAGTTGTATGTTTTAGAATAAGTTTAGTTTGATTTTCTCGACGACTAACTGATGTGTTTTCAAAGTTGTTGTAGTAGTATGATTCGTTCAAGACTTGTGAAAGCGGATTTTTAGATTTTTTTTTAATAAATAAAAATAGCGAACTAATTTAAAAAGATGTTGTGAAAATTATGGAGAGAATAGAGCTAGGATTCCACCATTGGTTGATACTAGTGATTTAATAAAACAATAATTATGCAACTCCACATTCAAATTGATTCTAATAGCATTGCCTAGACATGTAGATTTCCAAAAGAATAGATGTTAATCCAAGCATAGAATATCAAAACCCTGAAGCAAGCATATTCTATCAAGAGAAAATACACCTAACTAATCAAAATCATATAAACAATTTTTAGTTCAATGCAAATATCATAATAGAGTTGTTGTAATTAATTAATAGAAATATATCACTTTTACCGAAACAACAGCTTCCTCCATAGCCCCAAGGATTCGGTTTAGCTCATCATTGTGTAAACACGCTGAAAATATTTGTTCATTGCTTCAAAAATTGTTTACAAAGATAAAATGGAGAGAAAATGATGAAAATCGGGTGTTTAAAACTCTTCCCCTAATCACTTCCTAATCACTCATCCCCCTTTGTCTTACATCTCAGAAGCTATTTATAACCCAGCAGTAACCACAAATATCTCCAATTACTCCTCAAAATCTTCACAGTGAAGGAATATTATTCTCGGGAATAATTTCCTATTTTTTTCTTTTCTGCATGCATGAATGAGCTGTAAAATATCTCCAATTACTCCTCAAAATCTTCACAGTGAAGGAATATTATTCTCGGGAATAATTTCCTATTTTTTCTTTTCCGCACGCATGAATGAGCTATAAAATATCTCCAATTACTACTCAAAATCTTCACAGTGAAGGAATATTATTCTCGGGAATAATTTCCTATTTTTTTCTTTTCTGCACGTATACTTCCCACAGTAACACCAACAGTAAGTGAAACAAAATATATTTGTTCCCTGTTTTAGCTTATCACGCGTTTGTTTAGTGTTGACGTGTTCCAACATGCATATTTCTCGAAATATATTGATTCTAACTCGTGACAGGATAATCTCTCAACGCATCTCCGAATAGTAAATGTCCTCCGGGTTGCCTTTAACACTTTTTCGAGCCAATTTTTCCGAAAATGTTTATTTCCTAAAAATACATAAAAACACAATATTAGTACAAAAATCGAGTACCAGCATTACATGAAATTAAGGACAACGTATACACAAAAATGTGTTTATCACTAACAAAGTCTAAGTGTGGAGGAATTTGATCGGTGTCTAAGACACCTTGATATTTATCTATTGTTTATGCTTTCTTTGCGAGTTTTCTTGTAAAATATGTATCTTATGTTTTCTTTTGAATGTTTAGGTGATTTGGAGTCATTTAGCACAAAAGAAGAATAAATCATTCATTTGGAGCGAAAGGAGCAAAAAGGTCATTTCACAGGCGAAGGATATGCGGAGTTTATCTATGGAGAAGGGGTGGCCAGCTGAACTAGATTGCTAAAGTGGATTCCTTTATCAATTCGATGGGTTCTTGTAGCACTTCTCATCATTACTGATCCCTAATTTTAAGAGAAATGTTTCTCTTTTACTTCCAAGTGTCACCTGAAATCGAGAGTAGAGAGAAATTCATAGATGAAATTGAGAGGGGTTTTGATTATTGTTCTGTTGATGCTCAAATGAAGAATGGCTGAAGAGATTGAGAAGAGGAACACATAGAGATGAAGAAGAAACTGAAATTAGGGTTGTGTCAATCAGATCGAAGAATTGCTGAAGATTAAAGAGGGGTTTTAGAAGTTGATACGATCTTAAGACTGGGTTGTTCATGAATTGATCGTTTCTGCTACAATCGAATAAATTGCTGTCAGATAGAGCTGGACAACGAGAAGACTCAGATGGTTTTTTTTTTTGGAATCAATGTTGGATCAACATGGAAGATTATAGAAATGGGTTGAACTTGTGTTGGTTTTGATGTGTTATTTGAGGTTGTTTGATCATAGGGTTGGAATTCAAGGGTTTAAGTATTCTTGAGCTAATGAATCTGGTGTTGAAGTCTGAAAATGATGGTGGTTGTGGTGACTGAGGAACTGGTGGTGATTTGAAGATGGTTTGTTCTAATTTTGGTTTAATGGAGTTTGTTTGGATGTTGATTACAGACAGTGATGGTGGTTTGTGTTGGTGAAGCTGTTGCTACTTGCTACTGTTACAGAGATGATGGCTGAGCAGAGAACAAGAACTGGAAGATGATGGTGCTAAGATTAAGTATGCAAACACAGATGAAGGAATGACGGCTAAGATGAACAGTTAGGTATTGGTGCAGTTCAGTTATCGTGGCAACTGCTATAGGTGGGAGAGCAAGTGGTGGTTGAACCTGACTTGCAGGTGGTGATTATAATTGATTCAAGTGATTGTGTGAGATTGATTAGGGTGTTTGAGTCTGTATGGTTTGTGCAGTTGAGAGTCGACAAAAGGAGATGATGAACTTCTGCTGCAGAATATGGAGTTGAAGTAATTGCGGGGCCTGGTGCAGTCGAAACCGCTTGACTGAACTGCCTGAAATAGATGTATGTTTAGGATGGAATTGTAGTGATGTGTTGCTGCTGGTATTGAGGTCATCTGAGCTGTAGGTGGTGGAAGTGGCATCAATTGAACCGCCTAATAGTAAAAGCCATGGAATTGTTGTTGATGTTTGTGCAGTGGTGTGCTTGCTGAGGTTGGCATTACATGGGAGAAATGAATGCACTGCAGCTAGGTATTGCAGTCAAGAGCAGCTGATTGTTGTAGGATAAGTAGGCCTGAGTAGATTGAGCTGGTGATTGCAACTTGGGATGGTTAGTGCAATGATGGTGCAACACAAATATGGCATGTGTAAAACAACCTTGGCCTTAACTACTCATACTTAGAGTTGCACATGGTCCGGTACAGTCCGGGTTTCTTGTGAACCCGGTACATGTACCTGGTGTTGACCGGTTATCATATATCATTACATGTACTCGTACTTGTACCGGTACTCGTACATGTACCGGTGATACTGGTCCGGTTCTAGCCGGTACCGGGTTTTTACCTGCAAATCAAGATCAATTTACACTGAACACATCAAGATCGTATACATACAACTGCTAAGATTAAACAGATAGAAACGTTCTGATATATTTCAAGGATTGGAGCCATTCATCACTGCCAAGATCCAAATTACAAATTGTAACATCATTAAAACAAATCATTTCTTCCAAATCTTCTCATCTTCAACTGAATCTTCTCATTCTAAAATTGAACCACTAATTCTTCATCAATTCAAACCCAATCTTCATCCCTCTGTTATCTTCAATTTCATCAATTTTCCATTAGCTGTGACTTCCTTCAAAACCCCAACTTTCAATTTCAGAAACCCATTTGAAACAACCATCGAAATCATGGTATACCATTCCAACTCAATCTCAAATATTACATAAATTAAACATTCAATTAAATACAATGTAACATAAATTTAACAAATTAATAAAACATGGACCCTAAATTTATTAAAAACGGAACGACATGTTATTTCCAAAATCGATTGAACATGAGTTGTTGTACCCAAAATCAATTACGTGATGGTGGCCATACTTCACAGATCTATGTTATTCGTCAATCCATTAAGATTCGTTGATGGAACAACAAAAGAAAGAGATCAAAAATATTCATGTTAGGTATGATTGTACTCCTCTAGTTTCTGATCCTAGATGATGTGAACCTAAGAAGTCTGTTTTAATCTTCAATTAGGGCGTACGTAATATCTATTTATGGATTTTAATGGCTCTGTTATGCTCGGTCCGTGAAGAAGGAGAAGAAGAAGAAGAAGGAGGAAATAATGGGTATTTGTTTTCTCTTCGGCCGTGAAAAAGAAGAAGGAGAGAATAAGTGAAAGTGTGTGTTAACCTAAAATGGCCAAATGGGTATTAGAGATATGTTATACCTAAGAGGGAGAGGGACGGTCAGGATGTAAGATTCCTAAAAAAATCTAAGGCTATAACTAACCGGGTCTTATGGGCCGGGGCAGGTCTGGACTCACCCAGAACCAGTACCGGCCTACACCAGTTCTCAATTTTAGGAACCGGCACCTGTATGGATACTCCGGTTCCGGTTCGGTACGAGTCCGGTTTTTCCTTCCGGATCGGTACACCGGTTCCAGACCGGGTCTTGTGCAACTCTACTCATACTAGTTAAATGAGTCACCCAGCTGACTCTCAGACTTGACATACCTGACCTGGTTTGACTCGGCCTGACTTCCCGAGTTGACCCGTTGACAAACTTTGACCCAGTAGCCGGTTTGACTTTCCCGGCTTCATAAGCAGTTTTCTGGTGACTTCTCCGGCCAAATTCCGGCGATGACCCCAGTTTTTCGTTGACTCCTTTTTGGCAGAGATTTTACTGGGCTATTATCACACATGGGTTTGATGGGATTGGTGGACACTTTAGTGATGGACTTTGGAAACATGAGAGCTATTAAAGGAAGACTTTTACAACTTTTTGAGCGCACGTATTCTACTGGGATCTTTGGAGATAGCCAAGACATGGTTTGATTTCATTATTTTTCATCTTCTTTATTTCATTTATTATATTGATGAACTCTATAGCTATGAGTAGCTAAATCTTATACTATTGGTTAAGGATGTAGTCTGATTTCGAGAACTTGTGCTTGATTAATGCATTAGGTTTTTCTCTTTGTTATCGTTCAAACTTCTACTGTGTTTTATAATTGCATGATTGATGTATTGCAATAGTATTTAGATGTTTTTTTAGTTAAGTGGCCAATTAATTGAATTTGCATCCTCGTCCATAGCTAATTGAGGGTTTATCATCGAGAGATTACCCTAAATACAAGTAGCATGATATGATTACGGTTTCTAGTGATACACTCTTGTAATCATATGTAGAGTTTGACCTTTTTCCGAATTGTCATGCGCAATGTATGAAAATTGCATTGATTAGCCTATTTCTGAAACTTAATACTCCTAGGAATTGAAATTAATTAGCACAAGGTGTTAAGTTATTCTATAAGTAGAATTCACATTCACAGCTTTAATGTGTTTGTTGATGAACTTAGGAAAGTAACGTATTATCTTGCTCTCTTGATAGTCTAGGGATTTTTATGAAAAAGAGATTAAATCATAATTCTAATCATATATGCAAGCAATTGTTTGAGGTTGAAGATGAACTCCTTAACCAATATCTACCTCTTATTGTTTACTTCCAATATTATTTTATTGCTTTTGATTTACTTTTTATTGCATTATAAAATCTGAAAATCCCCCTCTTGGTTACTTAGAAACTGAAATCGCGTAACAACAAAATCCTCCCATGAATATTTTTTTGACGCATACGATAGGATCACTTATTCTCAAGAATTATCAAAACTAGGTGCAATTAAGAGTTAACAAACCGCTAGTCAATCAAATCAACAATTGAAAACTAAAATAACTATGTAATTCTAGTTTCCCACCAACGCTGCTAGTAGACGCTTCTTGATCCTAGAGAAGTCTTTAAACTAGCGGACGTAAGATATTTCGCCTAATTAGGTTACACTTCTCTCCAAGATAGTATTACGAGAATACTATTAGTCGGCTATATCAATGACTACGAATGAAGTGCCTGCCTCAGGATAAGTTTGTAAAAAGAACAAACTTCATTATTTATAGACCAAGATAGTTTGAATACCAAGGTATTTCCATAACCGTAAATATTCTTAAGATATGCAATAAAGTACCTAAATTTGGTTTTGTTTAATTCCAAACAATATCCAACTATATAACCGAAATCTTCATGGACATCTCAATATTATCTAGAACTTAACTAATATATCTTTCCAGAGATATGTTTTGATTGCTTGTAAAACAAATATATTAATTTCAAAAATCTAAAAAGATTATCTACTATTTCGGTTTGGTCAAGGAATATCTTTGAAAAATTAAGAAGTAAGATTTCAGCCCATATTCAAATTACTAATTATGTCAACATCTCCTAATTTGCAAAACCAATTTCCAAATCACACAAACCTTAGAGTATAAGTGACTTAGAGAAATCGATATTGCCTATTGGGATCGTTCTACCTTGACTCCTGGAAGAAGTTATAATTAGTTCTACTTTGACTTCCAATATAGGTAGGGATCGGAACTACCTTGACTCCCAACATAAGCTAGGATCTGTTCCACCAGTATAGGTTAAGATCGGTCCAACCTTAAGATCTTCAATAAAAATCGGGCCTTCAATCCTCTTGATTTCCTTTCAACTACGAAAAAAATCCGTAGATATACTTATTTAAACTCATGTAATTAAACATAGTTTTTTAGGCATGAAATCAAACCTAAGTTCACTACAATATCTAGTAACGAGTTACAAAGATTATGTCGGTGTCGTAATTACGAAGTTCAAAAGATAAGCGTTATACTTAACAATTCAATATACTAATATAAAATACTTATAACTATTGATATATTGTTTCTTGACACTTTGATCACAATATGATAATCAAGCCTCTTATATTAGAGTTTCATGTATATAACTCTGCATGTTATGTTTTCACTCAGAAATGAATTGAAAGCTTACGATATAGAAATGGAAACAAGTCAAGTAATGTATTGCTAATCTCAAGTGGAAGGATGATGTTATCGTTGATGTCGATACGTTTTCAGAATCTTCAGGTCTTCAGAGTAATACTTGTATGTCTCAGCATTTCTAGACTTCCTAGTCTAACCTAACAAAGTTGACTATAGTAATCTAATCAAGCGACTTATGAGTTTTGATACTAAAATATGACAACCAACCTTGACATACCAACACTTGGTGGGTTCAACCGAGTAATGCTCTAATAATCTCCCCCTTTGTCAATTTTAGTGACAAAACTCTATTACATATATGAGGAATACACGAATTAAAGATACAGATATTACATTACATAAAATTCTCTTAAATCATTCTTCATACAATTGATTCCAAGTTTCAACATCTCATAAGCTTAACATAGTCAAAAATAAATGTTGTTTTTGATACATTTGAATCACAAAACCTTTACTCCCCCTAAAGGAAATCTAGGTTGATATTCAATACGAACCTATTTGTTATTCCTCTTTTGTAATATAAAATACTACACATCAAGATGATATGTTTCTCCCCCTTGGTCTATGCTTTACTCTTTCGTTAGGTATATACTTTTCATCACGTATATCCTTTCTCAGTGATTGTAAATCACCCGTATACTCCATACATTTCTCCCCCTTTTTTTTCAAAAAAATGACAAAGACATGAAAAAATACAACAACAAACCAAAAGGATCTTACAAGTTTATAAGAACTCATACAACCTATTAGAATTAATCACGGTGGTCCAACATACCATTTTAGATAAGAAATGCAAAAACTAAAACTGCCTGAGTAAAATTTTTTAGCACCTTATCAAGGAAACAATTTCCTTAAGCAATTTTTCATTTGGTTTGATAAGTCATAAAAAGATAACAATTAACTCGACATCTTATCAGGATCCAATTATTCATAAATAATTATACCTCATTTAGACAAGACAAAACTAGGTAACTAGTTTTCTTATCAAGGATCCGATTAGACTTGAATAATCTTACCTCGTTTTGATAAGCCTAAACAAAGATCAGAATTAACTTAGTTTTTTTATCAGGAATCCACTGGACTAAAATAATTGAACCTCTTATTTTGTTAAGCAAGAACAAAAACCAAACTTGATTTAGTTTTTCTTAGACGGAATCAATTAAAACATAAACAATTTAACCGAACTTTTCCTTAAACAAAAGCAAGAATAGGCATTTAAATCAGCTTTTCTTAACAGGAAAACGATTGACAAACATAAATAAATTGTTACTTTATTCTTCGATATGAATGGGTAGCTTCACCACTGCGATATTTTACCAAGTGGTTGAATCTGGTTCCTCCCCAAATTTAAAACCACATCGGAATATTCATTCTGGAGATGATGTTCAACAATGAATGTCTGAGATACTTTCCTGCTACATTTAAGGAATGTCACATATACCACAATATCGTTACAAGAAGTCTCTAATGTCTGCACGAACGTGGAATCTCGCTATCCATGATGATGAAGACTAACAGAAGGTATTTGGAGCCAAGAAGATCAATCATAAGACACTCCATGCTTAAGGGATGTGACTCTTTGATACTCAAGCATTTGAAGTTTGAAGCAGTTAAGATTTTCTTATTTTATTCGTATTTTCAATTACTCAAAAATGTATGCAATACTTGCATTCAGTAATTGAATCCCTTTCAGCAATCAATCTTAATTCATTTAAATCAAATTCTCTATCAAATAAAAAGAAAATCCCTATAAGTGTCAAACACCTACTTGTCCAAGGTCAGACGAAAGCAAATCCTCGGTGTTATATTCTTAAGAAGCCTTCAAATTGTACTCCTAATCAGAGAGTACATATTTGGTAATAACACCTCTAGCTTGAGCACGAACATCTTGATGACGATATATTGATTTAAGACCCAGATGATCAAAGTGTAACTGAACCACAATAGATAGGTATTCACTATCCTCATGACAAGACTCCTGAATCAGATACAACGTTATTCTTCCATGGATGTCACAAACTCCTTTAATATATATATTTCTGCTAAGTGAATGAACACCTCTCGGATGAACTTGCGAACTTGATCTTATTTGAAAGATCAACTCAAATATATTTCAATCAATGTGATCCACATGAAAAGTCATTGCTACCTGATGTGATGTCATGAAGGAAATAAAACATCATCATTGGAACCTCTCTACATCAAAAACCCTGCACGACTGAGGAACTTTCTCTCTTCACCGATCACATCCAAAGTGGTGACTGTTGCTGCTATATTCCGCAACAACATCGATTCCCTGATAAAGCCACTTTACATTAAAGTAATATCATTTAGAAGCACTCAAGTTGAAATCCCAGTACACCTTCATCTTCAGAATGCTAAATCCACCGACTAGTTCGTGAATGTAAAGGGCTCACTGGATGGAATATTAACGACTATGTCGATCATCATGGTTTCACCCTTTTTGGTCTCTGTAGAAACACTAAGCTTGGGTATCAGCATTAACAATGGTTTCTAAAGCAACATCAGTCGTGGTTTCAATATCAATAACGGTATTAGTAACAACATCCTTATGGTCGGATTCATCAACCGTCCATCCTCTACAGCCTCAATCTGAAAACGTGCTCAATGGATCATATTTATTCATGCAGAAAAGGTTCATGTCAAGATGTTCAAACGTGGAAACATATTAATATAAACTCATCTCAAAGTTCCAACCACAGACGGGCACAAGTCAAAGTCTTCTACAAGATGTTTCACGTCCTTTGCAGATGGGATACGACACACTCAGGGTTATTGATTCAAAAAAACGTACCAATGGGTGAGACAATTACTCCTTGAAAAAAGATGTTATTCTATGTGTTTGCTACAACATACCAAAAGGGCTCTTCAATCAGACACACGACTGAGAGATATGGCCCATATACTTAAGTATACGAAATCTAACTGACCTAAACAACTCTAAATTGAGTATTTATTTTTGCATATGATATATTAATCTCCTAGCTTCAAAAGTTGGGGTCAAACATCAAATTCCAACATTGTATGAAGTTTCTACAGCTTCCAGAGTGGACGATGGGAAGACAAAATTTTCTCGACGGAATTCATAGCATTCACAATCGATAAACATCCACCTAGGTATTTCCACCAAGTCCTTAAGCCTCGATATCTTTATATTTCTACAAAAAGGAAAGATTAAAGAAAAAGAACGAAGAGAATACCCTACCAATGCTGGGGACTGACAGTCTGCCGACCATGATACTTCACGTCTCTCCATTACGTTTACAGAAGTTTCAAAAATGATATTTTCATGAATGGAAAATTCAAAAACACGAGACTTGTGAACCTATCATAAGTCAGAGTATAGGTGGACTAATAAAATCAAGGACCTTCATAAAACATTTGAGAAACAATCAAATAGTCCAAATGAAAAGGCGAGGGTCTAACAACACCACCCAATATTTCGGTTAGCAATCTGTATGGACAAACTCGAATATACTTTTAAGAGAATCAACAAGACTCAATCAATTAGAAGTATATCAACGAGTTTATATATTTCTCTTGATTTGATTTACTCAAGCTAATAGAAATCAGCGAGTCTTTAATCAAAAACAAGGAATAACTTGTATGGTAGCAAAGACCAATATCCAAGAATCAATCAATGAAAATCAACAACCTAAGGTTGGATATTCTAATTGATGATCTAAACGCACAACCTATATTATTTCAATTACAAAGATAAAACAATATAATACGGAAATAGAAATAACACAGACACCAGAATTTTGTTTAACGAGGAAATTGCAAATGCAGAAAAACCACGGGACCTAGTCCATATTAAACACACACTGTATTAAGCCTCTACAGACACTAGCCTACTCCAAGCTAACTTCGGACTGGACTGTAGTTGAACCCCAATCAGTCTCCCACTGATCCAAGGTACAATTGTACTCCCTACGCCTCTGATCCCATAAGGATACTGCGCACTTGATTCCCTCAGCTGATCTCACCCACAACAAAGAGTTTCTACGACCCAAATTCGAAGGCTTTGACAATAAACAAATCTGTGTGACACAGACAGGTCTATCAAAGGATTAATATGTCTCCCATAGATAAACCCTAAAAGGTTTTGTTCCGTCTTTTGATAATATTCAAGGTGAACAAGAACCAATTAATAATCCGGTCTTATAATCCCGAAGAATAGCCAAGAGTTATCAACCACCTCACAACAATCTTAATCGTATGGTAGCGAAATAAGATGTTGCAGAATCACAAAAAATGAGACGAAGATGTTTGTGATTACTTTTTATATCTTGCTTATCGGAGATATCAATCTCAAGCCAATCAATCTGATTGTACTCGTACGATAGAAGATGCAAGATCAGATCACACAACTACGATAAAAGTAGTATCGGTCTGGCTTCACAATCCCAATGAAGTCTTTAAGTAGTTAACCTGGTTTTAGAAGAAGAAAACCAAAGGTTAAAGGAGAACCGACTCTATCACGCAGACTAGGATCACACGTGAGGTGTGGGTATTATTTTTGCAAAAATACTAGAGTTCCCTTTATATAGTCTTTCAAATCAGGGTTTGCAATTAAGTTACCTTGGTAACAAAGCAATAAATATCCACCGTTAGATGAAAACCTGATTTAGATTCAAACTAATATTTCTCAACCGTTAGATCGAAAACTTAGCTTGTTATACACACTTGACAATGCACGCTTCTAGGTTTGTTACCGTACCCAAACATATGCACTTATTGGTTCAACAATAGTTAACCAAATGGTTAGCCATATGAGCATTCCATATCAACCATCTTGTTCTTCACCATAACTAGTTCAAATGACTTCAAATGAACTAGTTGGAGAGTTGTTCAATTGCAAGGAAATCTCATGTACTACACAAGACACAATTGAAACAAAGATGATTTGATTCACTTGAATCGGTTCATGAAATTTTATAGCCACGGTTTGCAAACTGCATTCCTTAGTCTTTTTAAGTTTAAGTTCAGAAATCATCTTCAGATATATAACCTTCTCAAGTTCGCAGACTAGGTTCGCGGACTTAAGTTACCGGGCAGAGTTTACAAACTCCGCAGAAATTCTCGGGTATGAGACCTTCGCCGGTTCGCGGACTCAGTTTCACGCAAGTAGTTTGTCAACTCCAGCACAAATTCTCGGGTTTGAGAACTTCGGCAGTTCGCGGACAGAGTTCGCGGACTTGGCACACACCATTCTTCCGGTTCTCTTGATCAACAAAGTTCGCAAAATTTGGTTCAAAGAATAGGACTTGTACATAAATGTGTTTCCACAATAATTCTTATGTCCACCATTGGTTATATAATCTAAACTCTCATTTCAATCATTGAAACATTATTAGAGGACGTTATATAGTTGCTACACCATTTATCGTCAAAGCAATTTTCAAGATGATTGAAACATAACATGACTTTCGTCACATGGTAAAGATAAACTTGGTTAGAGCGAAAAGCTTACCAACTCATATTTCGAGATATAGATAGGCGAGATATACTCAGCTCGAAATACCAAATGTGTATAATCAAAGTCTATATATATAGCATACGAGTTCTTGTCTCAAAGAGTGGGAGATAGAGTAGATAGACTTTTGAGTGATAGATAAGTTCAAGTATTCACATACCTTTTTGTCGAGAAGTTCCACCGGTTCCTTGAGTAGTTCTTCTACTTGTATGATAAATCGCCATGAAGTCATTGAGCTCAACTACACTTTTTATCCTAGTCCGAGACTTAGCTGTAATAAACTAGAAATCAAGACTTATAGTTTTGATCACTAACATTGACAAACATGCTTGAGATAGCAACGCATGCGAGTTCGACCGAGCAATGCTCTAACAATCTCCCCCTTTGTCAATGTTAGTGACAAAACTATCAATACATATGGAATACAAAAAAGATAAAGAAACTTTAGTAGCTCCTATTCCACAAGTCTAATCTTCAACATTCCTCAAAATCTTCGTCACTTCCAAGTACTCCAATGATCCCAAAGGTTGTAAATTTATCATCACCGTTGTTGAAGATCCGTAGATATAACAATGAGAAAACATAGTTCTCGATCATTGTTATACAATGTCATAGTATTATTACACAACGTCAAAGTTCAATTGTATCACAACTTCAACAGTAATACTATGGTGATATGTATCACCCCCCCCC